>NW_011910721.1:0-1387 GCF_000151845.1 Pteropus vampyrus | reverse complement strand
CTTAAAACACTCTATTTACGTGCATTGTGAGCAAAAATTGCAGACTTCCGAGAAATTTCTCACTTGTGGCAAATGTACAGCCTTCCCAGCGACTTGGGGCTCTGTAGGCAATGCTGAGTCCTCTGCGGGTACTTGGGTACAGAAATATGAGGAGCACTCAGGGTCCCACTGAGCTTCTTGGGAGATAAAGTATGTCTCTTTCCTCTCTGTATCCTCATGTTGCATTCAGGGCCAACCACAGACAGCGTGCCCAGGAACGCTTTGGCCCACCCATCCATCTTCCATCCGCCCCTCCTTCCTTGTCGAGGAATAGGCCAAAATGGTACCCTCCCCAGGTGGAAAGAGGTCAGTTTTTGGAGACCTCAGACAGCTGTGGGTCTGAATTCTGACTCTGTCACTTATTAGCTGTGCGATCACCTCTCTGAGACTTTGTTTTCTTAATTTTGAATGAATATAAAGGGACCACCATGACCAGCCCAATGCAGAAAGCGGGGGAAGGGGAGTGTCTGCTCTAGTCCTGAAGACTGATTTCAAATTTAGAAAGCAGGAAGGAGCAGAGGCCTTAGGAAGGAGCCCCGGGGCCTCTTGGATGAGCTGGGACTATGTCAAATTGTGGCTCTGGGACCCCCTGTGTCCACCCTCCGGGAAGGTGGATGTGCTTGGAACGGCCTGCCTTCCCTAAAGACCTGAGGGCAACACAGCCTTTTGTTCAAAAAACCACCATATATATATATATATGGGATCTCTGGCATTACACACTCAATTCACGTGCAGTGTGAGCCAAAAGTTCAGAGTTCTGAGAAATTTCGCACTGTGGCAAATGCACGGGCATCCCAGGCCCTGGGGCTTTGTAGGGAATGTTCAATCTTCTGCGGCTAGTTGGGTGCAGATGTTTGACAAGCACTCAGGGTCCCATTGAGCTCCTTGGGGCAGAAAATATGTCTAATTCCTGAATGTATCCTCATGCAGACTTCAGGGCCACCCACAGACAGCGTGCCCAGGGATGCTTAGGCCCACCCTTCCATCGTCCCATTTGTCCCTCATCTTTGTCGAGGACGAAGCCAAAATGACAGCCTTCACCGAGTGTAAAGACATAATTTTGGGGAGACTTCAGACCCCTGTGTGTCTGACTTCTGACTCTCACTTATTAGGTGTGTGATCACCTCTCTGATCCTTTGTTTTCTTCATTTTGAATACGTACACAGGGACCCTTACGACCATCCTTGCAGAAAGTGGAGAAAGTAGGAGGTGTCTGCTCCAGTCCTGAATTCTGATTTCAAATTTAGAAAACAAGAAGGAGCAGAGGCCTTAGGAAGGAGCCCCTGAGTCTCTTGGATGAAAAGGGATCATGTTGAATTTTGGCTCTGGAACGTCCTGTGTCCACACT
>NW_011910720.1:0-1137 GCF_000151845.1 Pteropus vampyrus | reverse complement strand
GAATGCCAGAAAAGTTAAGTATTCATTATTTCTTCACCAATCTGACATCATAATGTGTACTTATTCAGTGAATTATGCAGTTGTCCTAGAAATGTAATATTTCAAATCATACGAAACATCATGGTAGAGCTCTATATCTTATATAATAAACTGAAGAAATTTATACTTAATTTTGTGGTATGAAAGAAGAAAAATAATATTTTAATATAATGCTAATAAAAATAGTTTGATTTTCTTTTTATTCCATGTATATATCAGTGTCTAAGTATTATTCCCTTATATAAATGTCATGTTTTCTACTTTAAGAATTGTGAGATTAGTGCCATAGTGCAGTTAAAATAACTGACAATTACAAAAGTAGTAAAACAAACATAAAGTAAAAAGTATTAGCAATAATTATTAAATAATTTTTAAGAAGAAATTCCCTTCTGTTGTTATTTAAACAACTGATATCTCTATGAATGATTCATTTTAATGATAGCAACTGTCATTAAAACAAAAGGAAATACAGTTAGTTGAAAATGTATTGATTAAATTTTCCTTGATTGTTCATAATAAAGCTAATATTTAACTTATTTCATATCTTCTTTGGTTGATTTCTATTTACAAGAAAACTGTGCTAGAAATTGTTGGAACTACAATAAAATCAAAATCCCTACCCCACCTGTCTATGATCTTATAATTAGAGACTTATAGCCATAATATAACATAATCAGAAATAATGCCAATTTAAGGCAGCATATGACAAATTTGACAAATTCCATGTAGGTGATGCATATACAACAAATATGCAGTATTGGATATATATGTATATGTGTGTATGTATAATTTATTAAAATAATAAAAAGCTTTTAAAAATCTCTTAAATGAACCAATAATTAAAACAAAGCTCATAGGTACCAAATCCTGGTCTCTTTTGGGAGAAGGAACTTCCACTTATCTATGGCTAATCAGACATGAATAAGAATAATATGCTTCCATTAATAGAGTATTTTCAGTATTCTAAACCTTGAAGCAATAGCATTATGAACCCTAACACATTGATTCTTACAACTTGGCGAAGCAGTGATTAATATCTCCACTTTCAGATGACAGGATGGAGTTGTGACAGTTAAGTTACTTGCCAGAGTCTGATAT
>NW_011910719.1:0-1289 GCF_000151845.1 Pteropus vampyrus | reverse complement strand
TCTTTCTTTCTTTCTTTCTCAATAAAACTTTTAATAAGTGCACAGTTTTCCTTAAAATGATGCTATGATAAAATTATAACAAAGATTGATCATAAGATCTTGACAACTTTTTACCGCTCTCTAATTCCTGAAGAGTTTTATCACTCCAAATGAGTATGGAACCCCATACTCATTATCATGACTCCCCAGTTGCCATCTTAACAATATTAAGATGTTTTCATTTATCATGGATATATACCTGAGAGGAATTGCTCAATCATATGGTAACTATAGGTTTAACTTTTTGAGGAGCTGCCAAACTGTTTTTCCAAAACAGCTACTCCATTTTATATTCCCAACAACAATGTATGTGGGTTTTGATTTCTCCACATCCTTACCAACACTTGTTATTGTTTATCTTTTTATTATAGCCTTCCTGGTGAGTGAGTCCGGAGTGGTATCTCCTTGCAGTTTTGATTTCATGATGCCTAATGATGTTGAACATTTTTTCTTATTTACCTCTGGATTCTCAATTATATTCCACTGATCTATACATCTATCCTTATGCTAATGCCACACTGTTTTGGTGAGTGTGGCTTTATAATAAGTTTTGACCTCAGCAATTATGAGTCCTCTAACTTTGCTCTTTTTCAAAATGAATTTGGCCATTCTGGATTCCTTGCATTTCCATATGAGTTTTAAGATCAGATTGTCAATTTCTGCAAAAGAATCATCTGGGATTTTAACAGAGATTGTGTTGACTCTGCAGATCAATTTCAGAAGTATTGCCATCTTAACAATATTAAGTCTTCTAGTATATAAACATGGTATGTCTTCCATTTACTTCAGTCTTCTTTAATTTCTTTCGATGATAGAAAGTGCAGTTTTTGCAAAGTATTTTATTCTCTTTGATGATGTTGTAAATGGAATTGTTTTCTTAATTTTGCTTTCAGATTATTTATTGCTAATTTATAGAAATACAATTGATTTCTTAGATTGATTTTGTATCACACAACCTGAAATGAGCTTGTCTCAACTTTTTCAGAATCAATCTCCCAAATGCTAGTATTATTTTCAATTTTTTTGTGTGTGGATTCCTTGGGGTTTTCAACATATGAGATCATGGCATCTGCAAATAGAGATTTCTCTGCAGATTGCAGAATTCAGTTTTAAAACTTAGGCTGCACAACTAGAAGTTGTAAAGAAAAAAAAAAACGAAGAAGGTGAGAAGTATATTTTATGATGACTCACATTTTAGCTGAGTTCTATGGATCATTGTGATCATGTGGGTCATTTCTGGTCTTGAAAGT
>NW_011910718.1:0-1868 GCF_000151845.1 Pteropus vampyrus | reverse complement strand
GACCAAAACCTCTTACAAATATAGGTGCAAAATTGTCAACAAAATACAAACCAATCTTGTAACATATAAAAAGGATCACACACAATGACCAAGTGGGATCTATCCCAGTAATGCAGAATTGGTTTAAAATTTGAAATCAATTAATATAATATATGATATCAATAGAATAAAGAACAAAAATCACATTATCTCAGTAGATATAGAAAAAGCATTTGACAAAATCCAATGCCTCTTCGTGATATAAATACTCAGCAAACTGGGATAGAAGAGAACTTTCTCACCTGAAAAAGAACACTCAGGGAAAACCCACAACTAACATTGTACTTAATACTAAGAACTAATGCTTTCCCCCTAAGATCAGGAACAAGACAAGGACATCTGCTTTCACTCCTTCTATTCGACATTGTATTAGAGGTTCTAGCCTGAGCAGTTAGTCAAGAAAATGAAACTAAAGGAATATAGATTGGAAAGAAAGTAGTAAAACTATCTCTGTTTGATCCTGTGTATAGAGAGGAAAAAAACTATTACAGCTAATAGTTAAGTGAATCATTCAGAATTTAGGCAAGATTGCAGGATACAAGATCGACCACAAAAATTTATTATATTTCTATATATTAACAATGAACAATCTGAAAATGAAATTAAGAAAGCAATTCCACTTACAATAGCATAAATAAATGTAACAAAAGAAGTGTAAACTTTTACTCCAAGAACTAGAAAATATTACTGAAAGAAATTTTAAAAGATAAAATAAAAGACATTTTATGTTTGTGGGTTAGAAGACAATATTGTTAAGACAGCAGAAATTCTTAAATTGATCTACAGTTGCAGTATAATCCCTAACAAAATCCCAGCTGACTTTTTTTTCATAGAAATTGAAATGCTGGTTCTAAAATTCATAGAAAAATTCAGGGAACCCAGAATAGTTAAAACAGTCTTGAAAAAGAACAAAGTTAGAGGGCTTACACTTCCTGTCTTCACTACAGAGCTACAGACAGAATCAAGACAGTGTGTTACTGGTGCAAAGTTAGACATGTATACATCAATGGAATAGAATCATGAGTCCAGAAATAAACCCTCACACTTATGGTCAATTGATTTTCAACAAATGTGCCAAAACGATGCAAAGATGGGGGGTGGGGGTTGTCTTTTCAACAAATGGTGCTGGGATTATTGGATATCCACATGCCAAGAATGAAATCGGACCCCTTTGGCACATCCTATACTATAACTAACTAAAAATGGATCATAGACATAGATGTAAAATCTATAACTATAAAACTCTAGGAGTAAAGAATAGATGTTCCCACTTTGGGTTAGGCAAAGCCTTCTAAGATATAACACCAAAAGCATAAGTAATAAAAGTAAAAATAGATAAATTGATACTTTAATAAAATTACAAACTTTTGTGCTTCAAGGGATACCATCAAGAAAATAAAAAGACAATTCAGAATAGGATAAAAGTTTTTTTTCAAATCTTATATTTGATAAGGGACTTATATCTAGAATATATAAAGAACTCTTACAGCTCTAATGAAAAGAAAAGTTATCTAGTTAAAAAGTAGGCAACAGATCTGAACAGACTTTTTCCCGCCCCCAAATATGCACAAGTGGCCAAATAAATACATGCAAACATGCTCAACATCATTAGGCATCAGGGAAATGCAAACTAAAACCACAGTGAGATACCACTTCATATCCACTAGGATGGCTGTCGTCAAAAAGACTGACAATAATAGGTATTGCCATGAATGTGAAGAAATGAGAACCCTCGTATATTACTGGCGGGACTATAAAATGGCAACAGCCATGCTGGAAAACAGTCTGGCAGTTCCTCAAAAGGTTTAACATAAAATTATCTTAAGATG
>NW_011910717.1:0-3003 GCF_000151845.1 Pteropus vampyrus | reverse complement strand
TGACTTTCCTGTACTTCTACCTTTGTGATACTCATAACCTAGACATCTTTCAGGACAAAACTATTTACATACTCAAATTAAAAAATTACCTAAGCATAAACCTAAAATACCACATACAGAATCAGTATGCAGAAAATCACAAAACACCGATGGAAAAAATCAAAAAAGATCTAAATAAATGGAGAAATGTGCTATGTCATGGATTGGAAGACTCGATCTAGTAAAGATGTCAATTCTCCAAATTATTCTATAGATGTAAGGCAAGTCCTATCGAAATCCCAGCAAGAATGTTTATAGATAAGTTTGTTCTCAACTTTATATGAAAAGACAGAGAAACCATAATTGCTATAACAATTTTGTTAAAAGAATAAAGTTTACCTTATATTAAGCCTTATTATGTAGCTATAGTAATCAAGACAGTGTAGTACTGAAAGAGAAATGGAAATATAGATAGATCAATGAAACAGAAAAGAGAACCAAAAAAGAGACCAATATAAGCACAGCCAATTGATTTTTGACAATTCTTTTCTATAATGGTGCTGAACAACTGGACAACCACATGCAAAATAATGAATGTTGGCCTATACCAATCATATATAAATATTAATGCAAGATGTATCATGGATTTAAATGTAAAGAATAAAACTATAAAACTTTTGAAAAGAAAAGCAGGAGAAAAATTTTGAGACCTAGGGCTAGGCAAGGAGTTCTTAGACATAGGAAAAGAACAACCCATTTTTAAAAATGTATTAAATTGGAGACGTCATCAAAATTGAAAATGTTTGTGTTAAGAAATACCTTGCTAAGAGGATGAAAAGGTTAGCTACAGACTAACAGACAATATCTGCAAACCGCAATATAACAAAGGTCTTAGATGTAAAATAAAAATTAAAAAAAAAAAAAATTATAAAATGAGCAAAAGAAAATATACATATGGCAAATAAGCAAAAGAAAAGTTATCCAACATTATTAGTCATTAGGGAATGCAAGTTAAAGCACAATAAGATATCACTGCACACCAATTAGAACAGCTAAAAACTACATAGAGATAATAAAAAATGTTGGTGATACTGCAAAAAAAAAAACAAAAAAAAATCTCTCATATATTGCTGGTACAAATGTAAAATAGTACAGCCTCTCTGGAAAATTAGTGGCAATTTCTTATAAGTCTAAACATGTACCTGCCACATGAACACGGAATTGAAAACTTTGAGTACTTTATCCCAGAGAAATAAAAATCATGATTCACATAAAAATCTATACACAAATATTCATAGCACCTTTATTTATAATAGGAAAATACTAGAAACAACTAAGCATCCTTCAGTGGGTGAATCACTGATACATGGAAAAATCTGGATAAACTCCAGGGGGTTGTGCTTGGTTAAAAAAACAAACAAACAAACAAACAAAAACAGTGAATCTCAAAAGATTATATGATATGATTCTATTTATTTAACTTTCTTGAAATGACAAAACTATAGAAATGGAGAGCATATTAATGGTTGCCAGGGAACGCAGACAACTGCTGGGGAGTAGGTTAAGGAAGTATGAAAACAAAAAGATAGCACAAAAGAGTTATTTTATGCTAATGTAACAGTTCTGTACCTTAACTGTGGAGGTAGTTACACAAACCTATTCATGGATAAAATTGCATAGAGCTATATGCTTGTGTGTAAACACACATACACACAGACATAAATGAATTCAAGTTAAAAGTAAAAACTGAGGAAAGTCAGGAACCTAATTAACAGGAATGTGCCAACATCAATTTCCTGGTTTTGATACTCTACTATAGCTACTAAGATGTCACCATTGGAGGAACATAGTGAAAGGATACACAGAATCTTTGTACTGTTTTTGCTACTTCCTGTGAGCCTATACTATTTCAAAATAAAAAGTAAAAGAAATGGTAGATTGGGTTTGTCTGGTATGTTACTGTCATAAGAGTTCTATGGGAAGATGGAAAAAATCAGAAGAGATGTTCACCTTGCCTTACATTAAATTTGTACATGTGAAATATTAATAGTATATTTTGGAAAGTATATATAAATAAAATAAATTTATACAGATTTGTCAATGCCCTCACTGTCCAAAATATTCATAAAAGATACTTAACAAAACTGTCATTAAACACCAAGTTTTCCTATATTTATCAGAGTACTGTCAATACTTTGCATAATATTAGGCAACAAAAATACAGTATTTTCAGTTATTATCTCAAGTGTTTACTTAGCTAAAAGCTTACCTTTGTATTTAAACCTCTAGTATCTTTTAGGTCAGTAATTTTCAACTGGGGATGTATTTCAGAGTTACTGATGAAGTCTTATAAAATGACACTTCTCTAAGCCGTACTCCAGACTTGCTGAATCTGTTACTTGATATTTTTATACATTAATGGTATATTATTAGTGTACTATGTCTCAGGATTATTATTATAATGTCAGGAATTTTCCTCTATAAAGTTTTGTTCATGCATTTTGTTGAATCAAATGTACCATTCATTGACTTCTTTGAAAATAGGCTTATTTTTTGTCCTTAAAGATATTTTACCTAAAACTTTTCTTTAAAAGTGGGTTTATTATATTTTTCCTATGAAGGAAATAATCAAATGTCCTTGTCAGTGCATTATTCTTTTTATGAACCCACAGCAGACTTTTCTCATTTGAAAATTGTTAGTTACAAATTAACCATACCCATTATAAATCTGACATCTCATACGTTTTTTAACTCTGATGCTTGCCTGAAAGTTCTGCTCTCAGCTAGGCAAGAGTTCGTCATCAACAGAGGAAAATCTCTAAACTTCAGAGAAAGGAGCAGTACTAAGTACTTCTAACTGTTGATAGTTCAATGAAAAGACTCTAATAAACATGCTTTTGAGCTAACATCATTTAGAAAACTTTCAGGTCATTAAGGTGTACTGTCAGAATTTTTTTTAGTCAAGAAGCAGACAATTTCATGAGATTGGCAACCCAAGATCCAGAAGAACAAGAATTTCAAGTA
>NW_011910716.1:0-1962 GCF_000151845.1 Pteropus vampyrus | reverse complement strand
GGAAAGTCTTCTCTGAATTGTCAATACTGCTCCCAACCAGCTGCCCGATGACTACTATTTCACCCTGTGGCTTAGGACAGACATCCGTCACACACTAAGATATCTTATTTACACTTGAACTTGAAGGAGCTAATCAGAGAGAACACGGAAGAAAAAGAGTAGCAGACCAGACATACTTTCCCCCCTTAGAACTTTGCCTGGAGTTTCTCCTCCTTTGCCTGCTTCTTCTCCATGAAGGTAAATTTCAAGTTCCTTTTCTGGCCTCGTTTTTCTTTCTCTGAGAAACAGGCTGTCAAGGCAATACAGGCTGATGTAGGCATGAGGCGGATGGCTCTAGCCTATGGGCTGTCCGTGGCTATCCGGAGATTTGCTGGTGGAGGCACCTGTCCAGTGACCATGGTGACACTGCGAGTCCAGAGTCCTGGTGTCACCCCTCCCCCCAGAAGCAGAGGGGGGTGGGGTAATGGGTGGGGACAGCACATCCTAGCTCTGTCAGGAAGCATGGGAAGCAAAAGCTTGCTCTCTCCAAGGAAAAGCTAGCCAGGAGACTTGGCCCATCTGGGAGCAGAGCTCAAAGTTAATGAGCGACTTGGAAAAACAAGTTCAGGAAGAGCCGCCAAGGGGCTGAGCAGAGGGCACAGAGAGGGGGAAGGGGCGGGAGGACCGTGTGGCCCGGGCCGTTCTCACCCAAAGGGCCAAGGAGCCTGTCTAAGGGCTATGGGTCCTCTGCGGCAAGCCCAGTGGGTGCAAAGCACCCCCTCCTGCACTGGAGAACGAGCCCCTGAATTCCTGCAGTGTTCACTCGTTCTTGCTTTTTTTTTAAACATAGATCTGTTCCAGTCCTTTCTACTGACTTCCTTTCTACCCCTCATCTCTACCCTCTCAGAAGATGAGGACAGGTAAAAGAGTAGCCACATGTGCCCGTTTCTCGGGGGCAACAGGGGCACAAGAGAGGGCAGAAGGCTCGCTCGGGATCAAGCTGAGGCCAGCCGTCCTGGCTCTCACCTCAGAGTTCTTCCCACTTGGCCCTCTAAACAGATGAGAAGGGACAATCTACTCTTCCTTGATGAAATCTTGGTGGGGCCTCAGTTTCCCCTGCAACCTCTCCAGGGCTGGCAGCAGGTGCCAGGCAGGCCCTGGAAAGCCCTCACCTCTCGAGGAGACAAACAGACCTGAGACTGAGCTGTGACAGAGGCAGGGACCTGGGCTCTGGCACATTGCCCCAGGTGGGTCCTGCGATTCCAGATCCCCTTCAGGGCCCAAATGATTCCTTTCTCCCATAAGTTACTCTCCAAAGAGAATTATTTTGTAAGTGGTGGCCCTGCTTATGATGAGGGCCTTTCACCAGGCTGACCCCTCCGGAGGCAGCAACACTGCTTTCTTTCTCACACTCTTGATTGGGGGGCTTCCTGGGACCAAAACAAAGAAAAAAGAAAAAGAAAAAAAAGGGCCTAGGGAGGAGGAGGCGGCAGCAACACCACCGTAGTCAGAGGTCAAGGCTAAGGCTTCATGTGCTCGAGCCTCCTGCTCTGCCTGCACCGGACCATCCTGCACAGTTGGCAGGGTCATTGGAGCCTCCTTACCACCGGCCCCCACCAATCAGGACTGCTGGGCCCCTAGGGGAGCCCAGATGAAGGGTGAGGGACAGCTAAGCAGCCCCGGGGTCAGACTGCCTGGGGTGCTCGCCCTGAGCCTGCCCCTCGACCAGGTAAATGTGCACTTTGTGCATGTTCCCTCTCTACAAGGTGGGACCGACACTACCACCCACCCAGGAATGCTACTGTGGGGTTGAATGAGCTTTGGTGTGGCGAGTGCCTGGCACACAGCAAGTGCTCAATAAATGGTGACAGAGCCAAGGAGGCAGGGGCACCGCCAGGACCCTGTGCGCACCTTCTGAAGATGAGTCGACCTGGGGCCAAAAACATCACAAAATTCTCGTTTTTTAGAAGTGAAAGGGACTCA
>NW_011910715.1:0-2310 GCF_000151845.1 Pteropus vampyrus | reverse complement strand
ACAAAACTAAACATGGATTTCACAATAGGAAAATAGATAAGAATATGAATAAGCAATTCATTTAAAAAACACCCAACTGGCAAAGAAACAGAAAGTATGTTCAACCACCCTTATAACTAAAGAAAGGCAAATCAAAACAAGACATTATTTTTCATCTGATTGGCAAAATCTTTAGTTTTAAAGTATCTAGTGCTGTGAGGGTGGGTCTTCTCACACACTTTGAAATCTACAGTGTGGTCTTCTCAAACTATACTGGCATTAGTGTAGTTTTCTGTACTCGTTTTGAAGGGCAATTTGGCAACATCTATGAAAATGTACAATGCACATACCCTTTGATCTAATAGTCTTACTGCTATAATTTACTGTACAAATATACTCACAAAGATGCCAAACTATGTGTACGAAGGACATTCTTCAAGAGACTCCTTCGAATAATAAATATTTGGATAAAACCATGTATCTTTTAATATGAAATGGGTCAAAGAAATTATGAAACAGCCATAATGAACTATACAATGCAACAATTTTAAAAGAATGACTAAAGCAAAATATGACACAATTTGGATACAGTAATCTCAATTTTGTAAATAAAAAGCATATCCATAGATATACATGCTGACACGTGCATTTGAAATTGAGGAAAAATTGAATATATCTTTCAAAAGAGTTTAAAAGTTGGAGATGAGGAAAGGCTAACTTTTCATTTTATATGAGCCTACCCTATATGATTTTTACTATGTGTGATATTACTTTTAACTTTTTAAATAAGCATACAGATATAAAAGGAAAAAAATGGTATAATTTTAAATGATGAGTTACATATTATGAAGAGCTCTTTAGGAGTATCACAATTTAAGAAAATTGTGTCTGAGTTCTTCCAAAACAAAATAATATTTTCACCTTGTGATAATTCTCTATAGAATTATCCTTTGACATATCCAGAGTTCCTTATAATCATTTGCCAAGTGTTCTTCCCAGTAAACTATAAGTAGCTCAGAGAACAAGAAAATCTTTGATGACCTACAAGCAATGTCAAACAGGAAGGACTGAACAATTTCTAGAAGTCAATATGTTGCAACTTTAAGTGCTACAATAAATGTGTACCTCTGGCCACAGGATGTCATAACTTTTTGATTAATCTGAACAGTTTTATCATAAGGAGTAGAGAGTAGTAGAAAGAGAAAATCTTTGAAGTCTACACACAACCATCTTGCAATATACATGTTGAAATTTGGTTTTAGATAAAAGTAACAACCTGTCTCAGTTTCTTCATTTAGAAAATGGAAATTATGCACATTTATTTTTTAATGAGAGTTATAACATTTGCTAAGCACATAATAGTATCTGGTGCATAACAATCACTTAATAAAGGGAAGTTATTATTATTGTAATAAAAGGAAGTTATTATTATTGTAATTGCTATAGGATTACCTTTTTTCTATCAATTAGACCATGCATCTCAACAGGGCCACTATCACTCCTACAGGAGGAAAATTAGTTGTTGAAGGGCAAACAGCTTAAATATTACAATGGTTCATGGGTCTTCTAAATTTAACCCCAACCAACAAAATATTATTCCTTAGTATTTAATTTATCTCATTAGAAGGCAATAAAAAAACATTTGATAAAGAATGAATTAGGCTAAAAACTCACTTAAGAATTACATATACAGTTATCCTTTGTAAATTTCAAATAATAAAATGTTTATATAAATGAAAATTAATCTCATGAAGTATAAAATTAGAGAAATAGTGCTTGTGCCAGTCTACACACCTGCATGTCTGCAATTCATATATGCAGCAATAAAAAGAAAGAGGAAATAAAAGAGACCAGTCTCCAAAATATACTTAGGTAGCCATTGGATGACAGAGGTGTCTGTAAGGAAATTTATATTGGTGGGTGTTAGACAAATATAAATCACAAATACTTGGAAATAAACCATTGGAAATCTTATTCCAAGGAAGACAACAAGCAGAGAATGTTTAATCTCAGCTACTATTGTTTGAAGGAGATTGATTCTGTGAAATCAGAAGTAGCCATAAAATAATTTCTGAGTAGTAGGAGGTACAGAACTAATGGAAGAGAACTGTTTCTTTAATCACTCCAAAAAAGCCTTCCTTTTGGCTTTCTACCTCCTAAAGTAGCAAAATGCCAATGTGAGAATCTAATACAATGATGAACTGCTTTACAAATAGGCAGGTCACTGTGTATGGTTGTCCGTGGCACTCTTCAGCATGCTGCTTCTCAGCACTAAGCTGACTTGAATCCAGCATCTATCTAAGGTCTCTATTTTTACCCAAGAATGGAAGG
>NW_011910714.1:0-1343 GCF_000151845.1 Pteropus vampyrus | reverse complement strand
AAGACTTTTCCCACGGTCAGGTCTGAGCAACAATGTACAGGCTTCCTCAGGAAGTGCAGTTCCTGAAGTAGTGAGTTCCCCGTGTGTGGAAGGGTTCAAGCTGAGGCTGAGCGTGTGCTCAGGTGTGTGCTGGGAGTTCAGTCCTCAGGGGTCTCTCAGGGCCTGTGATTCACCACCTGCCCTTGCTTGTCTTGAGTGGCCTGAGGCTAGTCTCTTCCTCCAGGCTTGGCCTGGGAGACCAGAGATCTGGGTTCGAGCACTTTGACTTTGGGCAAGTCACTTTCTGAGTCTGTTTTGGGGTCATAAAAGGGGGCTAACAGTACAAGGAGGATTCCGCGAAGAAATGGGTTCACGCCGTGAGAAATGGGAGTAGTAAGAGTGTCCGGTAATGCTCAAGCCACCCTGAGTCCTCCTCCTGCACCTGCCCCACCCCACTCAATACCCTGCATGACCTTTCTTTCCACTCTTCACCTGGTTCCACCCCTGACCACAGAGGCACAGAGAGGACTGGAATTCCTCCTTCTGCTCAGCTGACTGGGCGGGAGACAATCAATGTGTCCAGAGAGCACTTAAACCCCAGCTTCAGGCCCCTCCAGTGCAGGAGTTCCTGCTTTGTGTCCCAGCCTTGAAGGAGCTCAAACCCTGCAAGGGAATGGGGACAGAAGTTACCTCTGGGGAAATCAGGGAGAGCTTCACGGAGGAGGTGACATTTGGATTGGGTCTCAGAAGATGGATAAGATTTCCCTCTGCAAAGTCAGCTCTAGGTTCAAGCCCCCAGCTCTGCACAGAATTATTCTTTGGCCAGTTACCTTTCCAAGCCTCGGTGTCCTCATTTGGCAAATGGGGGAAATGATGGCGGGGTTGTTTAAGAAAAGAAGGTAAACGCATGGAAAGCTAGAAGCCGGTGCTGCCTGGGACTTAGGCCACAGTTGAGTGTGAGCTGTTGTCCTTACTGGACAGAAGGAACAGCTTGTGCAAAGACCGGGCGGGCGGGGAGGGTGGGAGGTAGGAAAATGTCTAGGGTGTTGAAGACAGAGTTCATCCTGGGGTGGGGGAGGGGAGTGGGGTGGGAAAGAACTGGGAATAGTAGTTTGGGCCTAATAAAGGGCTTGCGTGATGGGAAGTCATGGATGGGGGCATGGGAGCTGTCTGATAGGTAGATGCTAGAAGGCCCCCTACTCACCTGGGTAGGGCGTGGCTGGAGCAGCCACTGACCTCCCACCATTATAGCCCCTGATGCCTGACTCGGCCCCCAGGGCCACCCTTCCTGAGGGCAGCACCCTGACCCAGGTGGTAACTCATGCTGGGAGAGCCACCCCATGGCCTCGAGCCCATCCCTTCGG
>NW_011910713.1:0-1991 GCF_000151845.1 Pteropus vampyrus | reverse complement strand
ACGTGATCATCTTTAAGAGAAATAAATTACATGCATGGTAGGGAAAATTAAATCACTTTAAAGAAGCAGTCAGTGTTATACATAATCAATTTCTTTCATTTCTAAATAGTAGTTGCCATTTTGTCTAATTCACCTCCCTGGAAATAAGTCGAGGCCATTTATAAGCCATGATGGATTACAGATAGGAGCACCATCCACTTGGCATTTACCACCAGGGCTTGCTCTGATGGTCAGGGCGGCGAATCTCGTGGTACCTCAGAAATACCTACTCTGAGCATCGTCTGCCTACACCCTCCAGCAGGGACAGCTGGCCTTATTGATTTCAATCCCCTTGCCCAATAACGTCTCTCCATGCAGCTTATCATCACGAACAAATGCCCAAAGTGGGATGCAGATGTCCCCTTCCGGTGGCTCTATGAAACCACCCACTAACGCATTCGGGTCAGGGAATCGATGGCCGGGACTCCCAAGCTTTGCCTGAATTCTTTTATTTACACCTTTAATGTGAGCACCCCTGGCCCAGCCTTCATCAGAGACATCATGGAACGCGAAACCCGGATTCACATTTCTCTCTATCATGAATGAGCTGCACAATTCGTTTAAGCTACCAAAACAAGTTGAGCCTTAATTTTGTCACCTGAAAAATGGGATAATAATTTATACATTATAGGATTCTGCTGAAGACTAAATGGGATAATATTTGTGAAAACACACAGTAGGGATTATCTGGCATATGATAGATATGCAAAAAATGCAACTTTCTTTTAGTCAGTGATACATAGTTTTCCAACTATCCCCTACTCTTTATCTTAGTGTCCTATTTTGTTTCAGGCTTTTCTAAAAATATTCGCAAAGAACACTCCAAGCATCATATGGTATCAGAGCTAGAAGAGTCCCTTGTGCATCATATAATCTTGACGGGATTTTTGTTAGGCCTCTGACCCATCCATACACTCAGTTCAGCGAGTATCAAGGGCTGCTAATCTGAATGTTGATAGAATGTGTGTCTTTTAAAATTGTTTTATAATTTTAATAACCTCAAATATAGCTGAAGAAAAGGAGCATAGCCCATCAGCACAGCCTTTGCATTTGATTTCTTAGAGGAGAGTCAGTGTTTGTTCAATACTTACTATGCGTCAGGCACTCAACCTTTGTCATACTATTAAATGCCATACCACTTTAAGAAAAGTTACATATCCTCTGTTGTTTTGTTTTACTTTGTACATATGAGACTACACAAGTCACATGCAAGTGGCAGAGTCAGGATCAAAACCGCATATATACGACCCAAAGCCTGGATTCTTCTGCTACACTATGGCAGAGCAATGACAAATGCAATGACCGCCAGGAATAGAAAGATAAGCTTAGAAACAGAGAATGTGGAAAATTCGAAAGTCATAAAGTCAACCACCACCAGTTATAAGCACGTGGGGAGCAGACTTGGGGCATATTGCTGTAGTAACTTCAGGAAAGCATTGGAGAGCATGGCATTCTTATCAGAAACCAAACCATCCATTGAGTGGAAAACAAATTCTGAACTTTGCTCACCCTGAACAGAATACAAAGGTATGGAAGAATAAACATAAACACGTATGAATTGAGAGAACATTTGTGAAATTAAATCCAGATTGGTTGGAAAGGACACATGCTCTATGCTGAGCTACTCTTAATGGAGTCAAATCAATTCTCTTATTACAATGTTGTGGGGAGGAAAAGATGAAATGCTCTTTGAAAGCCCTTTGAAAAAGGAAAAGCCTTAGAAAATGGACCGATTCATTATTTTATTGAAGAGAGCCCTGGATTGGGAATCAGAGAGACCTAGGACTTAGTGCCAGCTTTGCCTCTAGCTCTGTGACCTTGGGTCACGCACTTAAATTCTGTGGTCCTCACTCTCATCAACAGAGAAATAAAGGGTAAGGGCCCCTTACCACTGTAAAATCGTGTCCCAGTTATTCATCTCATTGTATTTCCCCAAAATTCCCTGCCTTCCT
>NW_011910712.1:0-3136 GCF_000151845.1 Pteropus vampyrus | reverse complement strand
TATAATTTCTTCCAAATGTCTTTATTTCTGATCCATTCCTGGGGGAAATATGTGGTGAGCAAGAAGTATTTTAGTCCACCTCTTTTAAACTATAGTCATGTGATCCATTGAATAAGTGCTATTTATTAAGTATAATTTTAAAATTTCTATGAGTTTTCTTATATCACTTACTGTAAGTAGTTTCTTTATATTCACCTGCAAATATATCATCTGAATTGACAATAACTTCCCAATCATTTTAATCATTTTTACATTTCTTGGCATATATTTTACACTTTGTGAAATTAAGAAATAATATTCCACAGAAAGGCTAGAGAAAGTGTTCATGTGTGAATATTACTACATTGTTATTCTCAACCTAGATTCAGAATGCCTGTGTTTATTAAAAATCCTGCGCAAACTAACTATTTCATCCATTAGCAACTATAGATACTCTGTGGAACCTCAAAAGCTTGAGCTTTCTCCCGAAGCAATTATAAATAAATGCGATGAAGATCTGTTGACACTGAGGAAAGACGAAGTCTAACACATAAAGTCAATCAAGGGGCACCTGGATTGATTTTCTTCATGCGATAGAACTCATTGAATACATTGTTAAATTCTATAAAGGACATGTGTGTGTGTAAGTGTGTGTGTGTGTGTGTGTGTGTGTGTGTGTGTGTAGTATGTATGTGCGTAATATGTATATATATATATGTATATAACATGTAGATATACACACATAAACAATGAAATCTCTAGCTTGCAGACAGGCTATAATCTCTATCACTGGTGAATTTCAAACAATTCCTTATGTTAAAACTTATTCTAAGGAGTTATATACATTAGTGATATGACTATATGATCTTAGTTTAATAGGAAAATCTACAAGGCTTTATTGACTTGAGTTAATATCTTCGGGAGGGACTTTATGAAACTTTTTTTTATAACTTGGCTCTTAAGAGTTTGGAAAATATTAATGTCATTTATAGTACAAGAATGTATTGTGTGTGTCTATGGCCATGCCCCCCTGAACAAGCCCGATCCCGTCTGACCGCGGAAGCTAAGCAGGCTCGGGCCTGCTTAGTACTTGAATGGGAGACCACCTAAGAAGACCAGGTGCTGGAGGTATAAAATATAAAATATAAGGGATTGTAAGCTGACAAGGTCTTTGCAATCTGTGAGGTCAACCAAGGGTTGCCTCGCCTAAAAAAAATAAATTAATTAAAAAAAAAAAGAATGTATTGTGTGCATTTGAATGTTACTTCTAGTTAAATTTGGGTATAACATTGAATATTGAGTCCAAAATCACTGGACTTGGAGAGAAATATTAACTAATTTTAATAGCCATGTTGATTAATTTTGTAATTAATAGCACTTAAAGTTTTAATCAGTTTTGTTATTCTCATTGGAATTGTATGCATATGTATGCACAAAGTAGCCTGTTAAAATAGCTATACTGATATAATAATGCTTTAAGAAAACTTTCCTGAATATTCTACACCACTTATGAGTGTCTCAGTCCCTCTATCCTTTCCTCACTGTAGAAAGCACCTTGGCACTACAATGGAAAAAGTCAGATTTTATTTTTATTCTTTGGTCTAAATTTTTATTTTACTTAGACAAGTTAGAGTATGGCTATGTATAAAGTGAATCAATGCTCTCAAACATACTAACCCAAATATACTAATTTAACAACTCTAATGTCTAGTCTAGAAAATAAGTATATATGTTTCTGTGTGATATATATTTATCTACATACACCTAAACATATGCCCTTTGTATTCAAATACGGTACTCGAAAGTTATACAACCAGGCATTTTACTTGTTATTTACATTTGTTTGTTATTGCTGACGACTACCCATATGACATGTTCAGAAAGTTGGGAGTGGGAAGGCTAGCTTGCAGCAGAGAGACCAGCTAATATGCTGTTACATGAATAGAAGTGATTGATACCAACTCGAGCAGTGTCAATGAAACTACTGAAGAGAGAATGAGTTCATAAAGTATTACATCAGAAAATATAGGATCCAGTCATTAGTATTTTTTAAAATTTTCCAGGTGATTCCAATATGCAACTCATTCTGAGAATCACTAATTACTATTAGATTTAGGGTCTTGGGAATAGCAAAATTGAGGTTGACATCTATGTTTCTTGCTTGTTTGTGTAAATGGTGATGCCATTTATGGTTGAAAACATGTTAAAGAAAGAATAATTTTATTGCAAAGATTTTGTTACTGTTATCCAGCTTTGTTTACATAGAGTTCAAAATGTGTATGGAACTTCTAAGAATCCAGTGCAAAGGTCTGGAGTAGAGATGTGTATACTCTATAGTCATTGTAAAAAAGTGATAGTTGAACTTGTGGATTTATCCAGGGGCTGTGCATAGAGTTGAGGAAAGTAACACTTGGAAGCCAGCAGAGGAAGAAAAGCTTGGGAGCTGACACGTAAGGAATGATAGCCAGAGAAGGAGAAGGCAAAGAGATGGAAGGGAAAGGCAAGTGACGCATTAAAGAAACAATGAAATGAGAGACTTACCCCTGGGAAATAATCGTTAGAAGCAGCAAATGGACAAATATCCATAAGTTTATTTTTTCAATTTGGGGTTAGCTACTTTCTATTTGTGGGGTCTATTATTTGTAATCACAAAACTCAGATGCTTAAAGTAATCTCTTCCTATAGGTATACAACAGGATATTCTGTTACTTTGAGTATCTTATACATGTACAGATATATATGTATATGTGTGCAAATGTGTGTGCATGCATGTATACACCTGCTCATGTGTGTGGTATGTTAGATTGTATGCCAAACTATCAAATATTTCTTTATGTATTTAGCTAGCATTGTAAGGGAGAAGTCCATATACACATATATCTAAGTAATTCTAGAAGTAGGAAAGAAAAGGGCAATGTGAGAGTTAGGTTTAAGCATGAACAGCATTCTTCCCACCACTGTTCCATCAGGAAACTTTGGAGAGACAAGTCTGTAACTAGTAGTTTCCAGTGGATGGTAGAGTGGCCATATTTAAACTTGTGACCATTGTATATGGAAGCTGCCTCCATGTTCCACCCCTGGAAGCACATGAGAATCACGTGAAGAGCTTTTTAAAAATGTCAATGCCCAGGCTTCAGCCCAATTATATATAAGAATG
>NW_011910711.1:0-1596 GCF_000151845.1 Pteropus vampyrus | reverse complement strand
AGGCAATACCAGGCTTCTCTCTAGGACTATTGACTGCAGTCACAACAAGTATTTCTAGGCAAAACAAAAACAAAAACCACAACACCTCCAAATTAGCATTTCCAACCCTGATCTTACTCACCAACTCTGGGTGTATTTTATTTTATTTTTTTTCTAACAGTCAGTTAGAAATATTTCTTCTTGACGAGGGAAACTGAGATGAAGATCAGGCCAATCTGGTCCTCTGCTCAGGACTTGGCATGCAGGAGATTCCATAAGCTCAACCCACCAGTACTCCCCCAAAGAGGCCAGCCCCACGCACACTTGTTTCAGTAAGTGCTCCAGTATTCTAATCACCCACTCTCATTTCCCAGGCGGAGACCTCTGGGAAACCCCTGCTCCAGCCTGCAAAGGTTTATAGGAAAGTCCCAAGACTCCCAAGGAATTAATGCTTCTTCGCATTAATTCCAGTGCTAGGATTTTGTTTTCTAAAGGAATTCAACTATGGTGCCAACAAAAATCTATAGGAATTGAGGAGTACTGTATTTAAATTACCTTTGTTAAATGTTTGCTTCTTTGTATATTGAGACCCAGTAAGATCCCATTAAGCCCAGCCTCTTTATCACTTTATCAATGAAGTAGAAGTCGCGTGCAGGTTTTACAGGTTTTAAGAGCTGTGTTACCTTTGCAAAATCTTTAGACTATTCTGTGCCTGGGTGCCTTCAGCTGTGAAACGACAGATGTACAAGATAATTCCTTAGACCTCTTTTGGGTCTCTATTTCTTCTATTCCAAATTCCAACAAGCATCCCATGATCGCTCACTTACTGCCTGCAAAGGGGCGAAGCGCTGCGTGTTGGGGTCACAAAGGAGACAGGAAGAGACGCAGATATGTACATTTAATAGGCTGTAGTGGAGGCTGTGGGGCGTCGGGCTGGGTGTGGGCTGCTTAGGAAACACTAGACCCACAAATTTCCAATGCTAAGGGGGCCTGAGAACACCCTGAAAGCCCCTTCTGGGGTTAGGACTGATGCTATTTCAAAGTAAAAAATATTAACTCCCAGATCCCTAAAGCCCCAAGGTGAGCTAGCTCTGTAAAAGCTAATTCTATGAGCGCGCCAAGGGACTGCAGGTACTTGGGCTGCACTTAGGGAAGCCTCCAGAGTTGACGGCAACGACCGATCCACTCTGACTCCCACAGGCGCTGCGTTTGCCGCAGCTTAGTTGAGACACACGGATTTGAAGCTTTCTAGAAAACGGCGTGGCCGAGGCCCCAGGCTGGGGCTCGATGCGCGCCGACCAAGACTCGACCGGCCAGCTCTCCCGCCCGGGACAGGAGCGGGGCGAGCCTGGAGTGGGGGCGCGCGAGCCGGGTGTGCACTCGCCGGTGCCCTCTGCGGAGACCCAGAGAGCGCGGGCCCTGATTCCCGGACGGCCAAGGTTGCCGGTCCCTGGAGTTCCAGAGTTGGAGGGCGGAGGGGTGAGTGCTGGCGCCAGCGGGACAGAGCAAATCCTCCAGGAAGGGAAGTGAGGGAGGAGGCGCAGCCGTCCGCACAGACCAGGCGCCTCTGGCTTCCCGAGCCTGGTGCGGGCGCAACCCCGCTGCGCCCCGGACACA
>NW_011910710.1:0-860 GCF_000151845.1 Pteropus vampyrus | reverse complement strand
GGGAGACACCAATGATGATTACAGCTGTGGCCTCTCTAAGCTTTAGGTCCTAATGTATAGTTAACCTTCTGATTGGGGATATTTTCATCATTGCAATCTGCAAATGAAGTAATTTAGGAAGTGCTCAAACTAGTGCTCAGATGAGCTGTATGTTGAATTAAAGATGACCACAAATTATCTGATAGTCTTTCCATCAAGATGTGAAGTTTCCGTCCCCTCCCCATGAATATGAGCAGGTTCCATGGCCACTTAACCAAAAGAATACAGAAGTTGCCTTGTGATATTTCCTTGGCCCAGGACTAAAATCTTCCACTACTATCTTCTTTTTGTTTACTTCCTCTGGGATTCCAGCCGTTCTACTGTGATAAACCCAAATTATATAGAGAAGGCTTTTATAAGTGCTCTGGGAATCAGACTAGCTGAGCTCCCAGCTGACAGCAAAGACCAACGACCAACCACACTGAGCCTTTGCATGATGCCAGCCCCAGCCACCATCTGAAGACAACTGCATAAGAGATCCCAAGTGGGAAGTCCCCAGCTGACCCCTGCAACCCATAGAACTATGAGAGATTATAATAAATTTTGGGAGCAGGAGTAGTTGTTACACAGCAGTAGGTAACTACAACAACCTTCAAATAGTGACAAATGTGGTATTTAAAACAGAACTGTAATCCTTCAGCCAAAGAAGATCATTTCATTGATTTTCATTAGAAAGCATTTGAAGATGCACAGACTGGATGTTGAGATAATGTCTACAAATAAACATAATTCCTATCTCTCAAGAAATCTATCATAAGTTTATTTTTTAAATTTTCTCTTTGAAGTCAGTGGAAGGAGAGTTTTACTGTATCTACTCTACT
>NW_011910709.1:0-2672 GCF_000151845.1 Pteropus vampyrus | reverse complement strand
TGAAACAGAGGGAGGAGCCAAGAGCTACTTGCATCCTCTGCAGAGAGGGGAGCTGTGAACATTGGGGTGAGAGCACTTTGACCTGGCTGTGAGGACTGCAGCCCACTGAAAAGGGAACTGGCTTAGAGAAAGAGCACAGTCAGGGAGCAGGGCGATCTCCTGTTGGGTTGAAAAACAGCACATGTAAGAGGGGGTGGGAGGAAAGGCCAGCAAGAGAGGGTGAAAGCGGAATGCAGAAAAGACTATGGGGACTGGAAGAAGCGCAGGGATGCTTTGAGATTAGCGTTGATATGTGAGTCTGGATGGAGGGATGGATTGATGTGCGGCCCGGGGTAGAACGGTGGAGGTATAAGAACCTGTCACCAGGGGGGCTGGGAAACTAGAGGGCAGGTGAGACAAGATCCAATCCCTGTGATTCGGCAATTTAGCAGCTATGAGTGAGCCAAAGACAACTTCTTGGATGACTCCAAAGATGAAACTATCAACTAAGGGCGGACAGAGGGGGGAGATGAGGAAGAGGACTATCCTGCTGTCTCCAGCTTTTCTCCCTTACCAGCATCCCTTAGAAACTAAATCACGTCAGTTTACCACCAGATTCAATCTGAAGAAAAGAGAAATCTGCTCTCCCTAACTCTCCTCCTGCCGGACAAGCAAAAACCACTGACTTTTCCATACATTTTCTTCTCTAAGACAGACTTTGGAAAAAAAAAAAAAAAGCCTGAAAATACAAATTAACACACAGATGTGAATAAGTTTCAGCCAAAGCTTAAACCAGGACATCAGAACTATTCTTGTTTGGCTAGAAGGGTTAGAAAGCAGGATGGTGTCCCCTGCCTAACAAGGGGGGACTGAAATGTCAAGGTGAGTGAAGAGGGACCGAAAAGGGAACCTGAGAGGGTAAGTTCAGAACCAGGTCCCCAACTCCAGCGTAGGGTCTCCCAGTGCTGACAGAGCCATTGGGGACATGCTGAAAGCAGTGAGGAGGGACTCACAGTGGTCATCATACTGATCTGACATCCTGGGAGGCACTGCCACGAGTTAGTGGTGGTCCTCAGTTCTGGGCTTGGCACTGCCTCTAACCACCTGGGTGACATTAGGCAAGTTCCCTCACCTACACGTCCAAGACAGCTGATTTAACCAAACAACTAAACTGGTCGCAGAAGGCAGAGCAGTATAATAAACTCAAGTGTTAGAAGCACAGAGGCCTCACTTCAAATATGTTCCATAGGCAACTGGGGGCCTGAGGCTCCTCACCTGTGAACTGGGAAAATACCCACCCCATCCCCTTAGGGTTGTTGTGGGATTAAATATGCAAATACATAGAGCTGCTGACACACTACTTCCTTTCCCCTTGTAAGTCCTCTCCAGCTCCAAACTGTGCAGAGAAAGGGGCCTTTTATTGGCACATACACATTTTCATATCACTGCTATTTGTAAATTCTTATTAACTGAAAACAATTCAAAACACTATGCTGTCAGCTAAATAAAGGCAATTAAAAAAAAATAGCTCTTTGCCCCAAAGACAATCTAAGTGAGCGATCTAACTCCTGGGCAACAGCCCTGAAGAAAGGGATGCGGGTCAAAGGGTGGAAGAGATTCTGACTCCGGGTAAGGGCTGGAGGGAGGCTGGGACGGGAAGACTAATGCCTGAAGCTGCTCTGAGGGTCCTACACAATGGTCAGCAAGCCCTTCTCCCAGGTCTGCCCCCTGAATAGCCTCCTAGGAGCATAGTTTAACTTCTTCCCCTCTCTGCCTCCAAGCAGAGAGCTGAAGGCCAGTGTTATCTACAGCATAGCCCACTACTGCCCCCACTTGGGAATCCAGCTGAATCCAGCCTTCCAGCCCTGACCAAGACCCTGAGCAACCGAAAATCCTAGGCGAAAGAGTAAATTTGCCGCTGTTGCTCATCATTCCTTGCATGTAACATTAAAATAAGGACCTGGCAATTGAAATAAGACATCTGATTTTTGCAGGCTGTTATTTCCTTTTCAATACAATCTTTGGAAATAATGTGCGCCACAATAAAAGTGAGTATTTTCCCTCCCTCAAACACACAGAAACTTCGAAAACAGGCCAAATATATTTCTACCACTTCTGCATTCTGCTTCTCAGTTTAACCAGGAGAACATCCTGCTCTCAGTAACAAATGGTTGACCCTAGTTTCTGAACACATATTTCCTTTTCTAATTAATTTTCCTCCTCCTCACAAGATGAAATCGACTTTTTTTTTTTTTTTTAAAGAACAATATCCCTGAAACTCTGTTTACTTTTTTAAACTCTTAAGAGTCAGAGTTTAAGAATGGCTCTTTGGTGCAGAGGAATATGTTATATAATGAAGCGCTAAATCTTCTGTAAAACAATAAAATACCCAAAGGGAAAGCCTTAATTTTTGGCAAGGAAGAACAAAAAATGCTTTTGGTGTTTACTAGTGAATACAGCAACTAAGGATTACAGCTTCAGGAACTTTTAAAATGAGCATAGCTAAAGATTTCTCACAAGCTCACACACACAAAACCACCTTGAATTAATAAACTTAGGGGCCTGAATGTCTGTTTCAAATCAGCAATGTGCTTACCTCAAAAGGAAGACCTTATCAAAAGCAGGACAGAAATGTGAGAGCATATTACATAATTATTTTTTTAAAGCAAAGGGTAAAATCTGGAAAAAAAAAA
>NW_011910708.1:0-1679 GCF_000151845.1 Pteropus vampyrus | reverse complement strand
AGCTTATAGGTCCCAATATATAAGGAGCTGTGAAATATAGCTAATAGAGATTTTTCTTAATATTTGCCCCTTTCTTCATTTTGGAATAAATCTCAAGGGAACTTGGCTTTATAAGTTACCGGTTTCTTATGCTCTTCAAGCAATATTGATCTTCATGTCCACTTCTTCCTTTTTTTAGAAAAATGGATATCTCCATTTCTATAGTGTGTCCTATATAGCTATTTTTAGTAGACAAAAGAAAAGCACATTACTTTTTTTTCCCCCCAGGAAGCACTACATTTTATCATTAAATTAACCTCGGCCTACCTTAAAGCTCCTCAGTGGCTACTGATTTTATGCCTTTTCTAGAACAACATTTTATCTTACTGGGTTTTAGAGATATCTCAGTAACTTAACTATTTTATCTGTAAACTTTTTTTTTTCATAAAATATATAGACTCATACAACACATTTTATTTTAAAATTTTAATGTCCACCTAATTCCTATATGCATAATTTTCCTTGCATATTTGCCTACTTGAATTTCTAATTTTTACTACCTTCTCTATAGTAAAAAGAACAATTTAATATTTTTGAAATTAGAATAGAAAAAGGAATAAGCAGCAGGAAAGTATGCAGAACCATCATAGTGATAGATTGGCAATATCTTTATAATTATTTCTATCATAAGTCTTACAGTGATGGTATACAGTGTCTTCAACAGAAGATATATGTATTTACGTTTTTCCGAGAATGTCAAACACTATATGCTAAAGAGAGGTGCAAGGCATGTGGGTGCACACGCATAATGCCAACCTGATTTTAAAATTCTTTTTCAAAACTAATACTTTATTTGCTATATAAATGAAGGGTAAAATAGGCAAAAAGGAAATAGTCCCAATTCATGATGGAAATAAAAGAAAGGGAGAATTATAAATTTAGTGAATATCTACTTTAGGCCAGGCTCTTTCACACAAATTATCTCATTGATTCTCACGACAATATTCTAACAATTATATGTGTATATAATTGTTTCTACCACATATATGAGTAATCCATAGGATGGTTTTGAGCACATTAAGAAGTCATTTATAAAATTAATATTTAACCATCTTTAAATATATTCATTCCAGCATTTTATGAAATCTGAGCAAATTTTATTTAATTAAATTGGTAATGATGTGGCTCATGTACAAAGTGATGGTAAAGATTATGACTTTGAACTTAACCAGACCTATTTTTCATGACTTTATGGATGACTAAATTAAAATAGATGAAGGATTATTAAACCCACAGGATTGATTACTAAAGCAGCTTGCTGAATTGTTTTTTTTGGCACGCTTTGAGAATGAGGGGAAATGAATGATCATCTTTTACTGGTTAAGTAGATGAGAGAGAGAATTCATTTTCCTCAGCTTCTTCAACACATGACTCCTTTGAGAACTCTACCTTAACCAATTACCTTAAAAATTGAATCTTCTATCCTGTGCTTCCTCAAACTCTTAATGTACCATAATACTTTGTATAGTAAATTATATGTGGTCACTATGTGGAGTATTATGTATAGTATTGCTCAGTGAACTGGTTAATAAACTTCTTCAGGACAGTATTTGTATTGGGGTGCATGTAGGGGAGGGACAATTGGAGAGAAGTGCCAGAAGGACAATGGTTTAGCAAAAAAGATAAAGCAATACATAAGT
>NW_011910707.1:0-2108 GCF_000151845.1 Pteropus vampyrus | reverse complement strand
AGTTACTTCCCGAGGACATCTTTTATGTTGTCAGTCATCTCATCAGTTGCCATTGGCACATGTGGGGCTTGTTTCATCATTAATTCTATAAGCCTCTTGAAGGTAGAAACAATCTCTTATATTTCCTTGTCTCCCTCCATAGCCTTTGGCAGAATGCAATTTATTCATTAACTCACTCTTCTAATATTGTCGAGTATCTGCTATGTGCTGGGCAATGTACTAATCACAGAAAATTAAAAAGATGACTGGATGTGCCTTAAGAAGGCTCACAATCTGATCGATGACATGAACACATGACAAGAATTATGGCTATTAGTCAGAACACCTTTAGTCGAAGTGACAGAAATACTTCAAACTGGTTTAAGCAAAAATGGTAGTAATGGGAAGAGGAGAAATTTAAAGGCTCAAAAATTCTAATAAAAAAAATGTAAAGGACTAGGAGGTGGTCAGCCTCAGGCATAGCTGGATCCAGGGGCTCATCAGGACCTCCATCTCTTAGCTCTGTTTTCCTCTATCTGTTGGCTTTACTTTCAGGCAAGACTTCTCCAGACCAAAAATACCCTGACTGCTAGTAATCCCAGTAGAAAGAGAGCTTTTTCCTAGTTGTTCCACCAAAAGGCTTGTAATTGCTTCTCACTAAATTAAAGTTCTGTGGCCAAGATGGTGCACTGCTGGTTACAGGCTCAACATTGCTCAGGGATGATTCCCCAGAGAAAAATCTAGATATTGTTATCAAAATAAAGGAGGAAAATAAATAAAACATTTTTAGATTAAAAAAAAAAAGGAGAAGTGATGCTGAGCAGGGAAGAGTAACAGATGTCTACTATGTTATGCTATGTGAGGAATGAGATCTCAGAGGAGGGAGGGAGGGGTTAATTCTGCCTCAGGATGGAGGGAGAGTCACAGGAACATTTGCACTGGGCCTTGAAGTACACATAAGAGTTTGTCATTGGAAAGGACAAAGAAAGATAAGAGCATCCTGCAGGCAGAAGGAAATCTGGGTGTGAAGCTGTGAAGTCGGACAGGACATGGGTTGCTCTGAGGCTATCTGGCTAGGGCCGCAGTAAAGCAGGGCATGGCAGAAGCAGAGGCAGCTAGCTGTGCTAGATCACAAAGGACCTCATAGGTCAAGGCTGAATGAAGGTTATAAGTAGACCAGTCATGTGATCACAGTGGCAGGAAGGCTAGGTGTGAAGCAGAGCAGCTGTATATATAGGTGAGAAGGAAGAGTTTGATGTGGGGCTTTGCCTTGGAGCCACCTCATGACAGACAGTGGGCATGAGGCTTCAGAACAAGGGAGCCCCTTCGCGCCAGTTGAAATCTACTGACTTAGAAGCTACCTTTGGCTGATGCAATCCCTGAGACAGAGTAATTCAGAATGGGAAAAACTACATC
Organism: Pteropus vampyrus; assembly: GCF_000151845.1. Classification (NCBI taxonomy): domain Eukaryota; kingdom Metazoa; phylum Chordata; class Mammalia; order Chiroptera; family Pteropodidae; genus Pteropus; species Pteropus vampyrus. The sequence continues at coordinate 713 of NW_011910707.1, read as the reverse complement.
TATTGGGTCAACTGGCTGATGTTGTTTCTGCTTACCATGCTGGGGTGCTATGGAGTCAAAGCTGGAATTCAAATATCACTTCTGCCCCTCACCAGCTGGGTGAATTTGGGAAGTCAGTTAAACTTTTTCTTTCCTTATCTACAAAATGGGATTAATAACACTTACCTCACAGCAGTGCTTTAAAGACAAAATGAAGTAATTCATGAGATGTTCCTAACATCAAACCCAGCATATAATAGTAATTATTATTGTCATCACTATTATTACCACCAGCACCTCCCTAGGTTGTTGGGAAAATCCAAGACAGTGTATGTAGATGTATGGGCCATGGTAGGTTCTCTACAAATGGTTTTCTTCCCCCCATTACTACTGTCTCCCCTATAAACTCTTACATGTACTTCAAGGCCCAGTGCAAATGATCCTGTGACTCCCCCTCCACCCTAGGGCAGAATTATTCCCTTGCTCATTTGCTCTTCACACCTCAAAGGGACAGCAGATTGGGTCTGGTGTCCAGCATTACCTCTGAGCTCCCCTTGGACTTGCTGAATGTATTCTTGGTATGAAAATGAAAATCCGTGCCTCCAAGCAATGCCTGGCCAACCTCATTTTTTCATTCCCTGTAAGCCCCTTTTGTCTTGGTTTATCCACCTGCAGTATGGGTGCACCATGTGGTATGTACAGTGCTAGGCAGAGGAAGGGCCCTGACCATGGCT
>NW_011910706.1:0-2067 GCF_000151845.1 Pteropus vampyrus | reverse complement strand
AATAATAAATATTACAATTTCTATAGTAATCACTAAAAGAACAGAAACAGAGTATGCAACTTAAAAATATTAGAAGGAAAAAACTGGAATGACAAAAGAGTCAAAAAGGAAGAGAGTAGAGAAAAAGAAGCATGTTAAGTTGGAGATGCCTATTAGACACAAAAGTAAAAATAAGTAAGCAGGTGAATAAATAGTTCTGAAGCTCAGGAAAGAAGTCTCATGTACAGATATAAATCTGGGAGTCATCAGTATAAAGATGGGATTTAAAACTATGAGATTAGATGAAATCATTTTGGAAATGACTGCAGAGAAAAAAGAGGAGTTCAAAGATAAAGCTCTAGGGCACTCCAACATTTGGAAGTAAGGAGATAAGGAAGAAAATTAATAACTGATTTTAAAAGATACATTGGAGCTATGAACTCAATTATAATAAAATAAAAATATTTAAAATTTAAGTATGAGACATTTATCAAAAGTTGATCAAGTCTTAGGTCACAAAGAAAATCTTGATATATTCTAAGACCTTCTGTGTCACACCCTGACTATGTAGCAATGAAAAAGGTATTCATAACTAAAGAACCAAAAATAATAAAACTAACCATTTAAACATTTTATAAAACTCTCCAAAATAACTCAGAGAAAATAAAAATGCAGAATTAACCCTTTTCCTGTTTACCCTGAGAATACTCACCAGTGGCGCTTGTGGCTGTAGTGTTTACCCCAAGATAACTTATGGATTACAGTCCTAACTTTACCCCCAAAGTTTGCCATGAAATATCTCATTTTTATTATTGTTGCATCACTCTAGTTTATCAATAGTCTTTGGAAACAAATGACATCATTTTGTTTTTAGTGGTGGCATTTCCACTTAAAAATATAGTAATTCTCAATCACTGAAAATGTCAAATCCTAGAAAACTTAGCATTCCTACATGTGATGTTAAATGAATGCTGGCAGTGAGTTGCACTTTTTTTTTTCTAAACAAGAAAAGAACTAAAGACTATTTAGAGATAGATGAGAAAACACTACAAAAATTTATGGGCGCAGTCAAAATAGTACTCGGAGGAAAATTTATAGTCTCAAATGTATTAATTTGAATGAGATAAAAAGTCAACACAAAAAAGCTGAGGATAGTAAGAAAAAGTAACAAAGACAGAAGTAGAAATTAATGAAATGTTAAAAACACCTAAATCAAGTCATGAGCTGGTTCTTTGCCACTAAGGACAAAATGAACAAACCCAGGGCCAAAATAAATTAACATTAGGGATGATAAAGAGACATGATTACAGAATAAGAGGGTGTTAAATATTATAAAATAAGAATTTATGTCAATATTTAAAAATAAGAAACCATAAATATTCTCCGTTATTTCCTAAATTGTAACAGAGGGATAAATAATAGTTCTATAAATACTGTCCCAGTCTATAACCAGATGACTTCACTGATAAATTTTACTAAGATTTAAAGAATTATCACCAATCCTTCTCAAACTCTTCCATAAAACTAAAGAGGGAATACTTTCTTAATGTATTCTATGAGGCCAGTATTACTCTGATTATTCCAAAGCCAGACAAAAATACCATAAGAAAACTACAGACCAATACACCTTTTGAATACTGATGAAGAAATTGTCAATGAAATACTTGCAGACCAACTCCAAAAGTACATCTAAACAATTACACATCATGAAGAGGTGGGACTTATGACAGGAATGCAAGGAATATTCAATATAAGAAAATCATTCAATGTAATACACCACATTAACAGAATGAAGGGGGGGTATAATCTCAATAGAGCAGAAAAAGCATTTCATAAATTCATTATCTTTTTGTGATAAAAACATTTAAACTAGGAATAGAAGGAAATGACTTCAACACAATAAAGGTCATATATGGAAAAAAACCACAGCTAGCATCACACTCTATAGTAAAAGTATAAAAGCTTTTCCTCTGAGCAAAAAAAAAAAAAGGATGCTCACTTTTTCCATTTCTATTCACACTAATACTGGAAGTTCTAGCCAGTGCAATTAGATAAGAAAAAGAAATAAAAAGCATCCAAATTGTAAAG
>NW_011910705.1:0-1424 GCF_000151845.1 Pteropus vampyrus | reverse complement strand
GCAAGGAGTCATGGTGACCAGGGGAAAAGGTGGTCCAGTGAGGACAAAAGCCAGCCAACAATAAAGAGAGGTACGTGTGGCAGGTGTGGTTGAAACGCTTATACAATGCTCCGGAGAGATCTGGTCGCAAAAAGCAGGAAGGTCTCTGGAGGCGAAAGGGTCGACATTTTCTCCTGGGATCAGAAGGGTTTACCTTCCTCTTTGAATCTGAAGGATCTCGGCAGAAAGCCACATTAGTCTAAACATGCATGAGCCAACGTCATACACTCAACTGAACCAGCAATGGACTGCGACACAGCAAAGCAGGCAGCTACCCAACTGCCCCTCTGCCGACCAGCTCTGTCCAGCGCTGCGCCTGGGCATGGCTCAAAGGACCAGGGGCAGACCCGAGTCTGGTTTCACATCCCCACATCATCTGGTCCAAAGGACAGAAAAGAATGTTCCAGACACTGCTGGTCTCACACCTCTGCTGCCCATGGGAAGAGCCCGCGTCTAAGCTCATCAGGCTGGTCGTGCCTCCCAGGGCCTCTGGTCCAGGCTCTGATAGAGGACCTTGCTTTTGGTTTCATATCGAAGAACTCTTTACCTAACCCAAGATCACAAAAATTTTCTATGTTTTCTTCTAAAAGTTTTACACTTTTATCTCTTACAATTAGTTCCATGATCCTTTTGAGTCCATCTTTTTCTGCATGTCATCGTATGCCCAATCACATGACGCTGCCTCCCCTCTGAGGAAGTTTCTCGCTGCTGCTCCCTTTGTTAGAAAATTCTCCCACGACCCGCTGCACATGGCAATTCCCCCTCCCTCACCCACCACATTGCACTTGATGTCACCTCCTGGAAGGAATGTCCCCTGAGCCCCGTGATCTCCCACGGCCCAATCAGGGTCCTGCCAATAGTGGACTGTGACTGCCTGGCCACCCGTCAATCTCTCCTACTTGACAGTGGTCTCTCGGGTAAGGTCAGGGCTGGTGTGTTCACGCTCAAGGCCCCAGCGTGCAGCACAGCGCTCAGCAACTGGGAAGGGCCCATTAAGGATCTGAAGGAGCTTTTAAGACATTCTAGAAAATACCAAGATACATTTTATAAACACAGCCAAAAGGATAAACGTTAAGCATTACTCACACGAGCAAAAACTGAGATGATCCCAAATCCCAATAGCAAGGAAATAAATGGTGATGTGATTTTGAGGTATTTTATGATATAATTTTTGAAGCCATTAAAACAAGACTTTTTAGCTTATGTGGTTAAGCAAAAAATAATCTACGACACTACATGTAATGTAGCATCATCTCAACTATTCAAACTATTAAAAGAAAAGAGAGAGGGGGATAAACACTGGAAGGGACGGCAGCACCAGCGCCGACAGTAACTGCCTCCGAAATTCCTGAGGCGTATGCCCCTTGCTTCTTTCCACTTTTCCA
>NW_011910704.1:0-1644 GCF_000151845.1 Pteropus vampyrus | reverse complement strand
AGACAGAGTTCTAATTTGCCTGAGAAGCTAGAAATTGAGGAGGGGAATCTCAGCAAGGAGGGAGACACACACATGGAAAGTTCACAAAACTACTTATAAACTTTCCTCCAGTTTTTGGCAGTCCCACGAGTATTGCATGTGAAGGGGAAATTCCGAGAAATCTAGTGTAATATACCTGCTGGAAGGCTGAAAGAGCTGAGCAGAAGTTTTAACTGTCACTATCTCAGGAAAGACAGATATTGAGGTTTGAATGCTGCCAAGTTAGAGTACCTTAGTAAATATCTAATGCTTTGCATTAAAGCATCAGAAGGGCCATGATACAGAAATAAAGACTATGATGTAGTTAAATAGACCATCCCTAACAAAGTATAACATCAAGTCTTGATAAATTCAATGTGATAAGCTAGTATATTAACTGTGCAATAGAAAAGTATATCAGCATTGTTTAAAGAAGGATAGTAGATGAAAGGATCTCTAACATACCATTCATCACACTCAATACGAAATAAAATTTATAGGATATATGAAACAAAAAACAGGAAAATGTGACGTAGACAAAAATGTGTGTAAAAATAAATGCTGAGATGACCCAGATTTTGAAATGAGCAAATACAGACTTTAAGAGAGTTATTATAAATATATTCAAAAACAAAGAAAAAAAACAATCATAATAAGTTCAATGAAGAATATCAGCAGAGAAATGGGAACAATAAAACAAACCCAATGGAAATTATAGTGTTAAATATTCAATATAAAAAAATTTAAATTCCAAAGAAGAATGTAAATAAGAAATTGGAGACCGCAGAATTAATGTTTAGCAGAATTGAAGGATGAACAATATACAATATACATTCTGAAAGAGAGAAATAAGATTGGAATAAAAACTTCAGTTACCTGAATTTTAATATACATGGGATTTGAGGTCCAGAATCAAAAAGAAAATGGGGCAGAAGTAATTAGAAGTTTGCCCTGGCCTACAAATAAGTCATTAAAGGTTACCTCTGGTAATAACTCTTGCTATGGGTAAGTCCCCTAATTTAAGTTTTTCTAAGAGAGAGGTAAAAGTGTCCCTTGAACCCACACAGTCTCAACTGCCTTCAGCTCAAAATAATCCACAGATCGAAGTAGCACATCTTGAAAAGCCTTTTTTAAACCCTTTTATAAACTTACATTTAGGTGATTATTTAATTTTTTTTCAAGGTGCTTAGACAATTTGATGGGGAAAAGGAAGTGTGTTCAACAGTCGTATGAAAAAAGAAAAAAAAAACCTGGAAAAATATATAGAAAGAAATTTATCTTAACCTCCATCTCTGACATGTCTATCTCTAAATCATAAGATAATGGTTATTTTAAAATATTCGTTAAACATGTATGGATTTTCTATATACATATATTTAATTATTATGGTAACAGGAAGTAAAGTAGTATATTCACCTCAAGGCTAAAAATCATATATTTTGAAGTTGTAGAAGAAGAAAAATAATTTTTTCTTTACAGTTCTATATTCTTGACTGAGACCACCCACCTCCTAGCCTCAGTAATAAAAGATAAATTAACAAGAGAAAAACAAACAGAAGTTTGATAAAATGATATCTCTTGTATAACTGGAAGAAAACCCAGGAAAACTGAGTAACTCCCCAAAGT
>NW_011910703.1:0-1581 GCF_000151845.1 Pteropus vampyrus | reverse complement strand
CTAGAATAGGGATCTTTACCATACGCATAATTTAAGAATTGAGTAAGACGTGCAATGAATTCTTGACCTAATCAACCCTTTACTCTCTCAAAATATAGACTTCAAGGGAGAGAAAATAGCCTGCTTATTAAGACATGCTATATATTCTAAATCATCTCCATAGTACAAAATAAAATTTACAAGTACATTTTAAATACATAAAAATATATTCTCTTTAAAAATATTGATTACATTTGATACATAGAAAACTTTTTTTAAAAAATAAAGCTATTTTATAACAAACTATAAGAATGTAATAACTAATCTGTTTGAATTTTAGGGAACATAAAGAAAACATAACTATTACCATTGGATTTAAAAGTTAATAGGATTCAAAATAAAGGCAATATTAAAAAACAATTATCAGTGACTATGGAGTTATAGTACTCACCTTGTAGACTGTTTAATAAAAATCGATCAAGATATTAATAATGCAGTGATAAAAGTTTATCTGATAATATATTCCTGTGGGCCACCAACAGTCATTCTGATTTTGAGGAAATACTCAGATTATTTGAGGGAAAACATTTACAAAGGATTTGAAACAAGACAATCACTCTAAAGTTCTCTTATCAAAGGTAGAGAGGAAAAAGTTAATGGGGTAAGTGTGAAGCACATCGGTATTTTACAAAAAATGACGAGATTTGAGGGAGGCAAAGGGGTACATGTGCCAACCTGGTCCTATGATGAAGAAAAAAATGAGTGAATTCGAAAATCACACATGCAAACGGAACTCAATCTTCTATATAAAGGGTCAGAGGACACGTTATGTATTTTTTTCCCCTCATTTCTAGGATATTGGGAAGACTCATATGAACCCGGAAAAGGACGCCTTCCATATATCTCAAGAGTCATCACAACACCACACCAGAAGTAACCAAGATTCTTACAACTACTCCCGATGGTTTAGCAGAATTGGTTCCCAGACAGTCATCGCTTCCTAATTTGCAGAAATTAGTTATCCCATCCCAACCCCACCTCAAGTCCGTCACCTGTGACTGCTGGCCCAGATTGGAATCAAATATATGAGGGCTTCTGGTTTAGCACAAAAATGACAAATTAGCTAACATTTCCATTCTGGTATTTCATTGTGTTTTAATTTCAGGTTCTCACAGTTCTTGTCTCATGAAAGGCATTTACAGGAAAGCAGGTAGAACTAGAAATTCCTGCACAACTATTCCTTGTATGGGGCAAGGGTTATTGGCAAGTCACTACAAACTTTTGGAGCAAGAATGGATCTAATCAGGACATAAATGCCTCATTCAAAGCAAATAAAGTCCCAAAGTGAAAACTTTAAAATTTTCTAATCCACAAATCACAGCTAAATCCTGAATTTCAGTGAAAGCGTTACAATTAATTGAAGTTATTTTCATCGTAAACAATGAAGGGATAGTGGGGAAAAGAGAGAGGTAATCAGATTTCTAATCAGGATCTACGGACGCTGAAAATGGGGTGGTTTGGTGGTGTTAATTGTACGTGCTTGGCACAGAATAGGTGCTTGGTAGAAGTTTACTAAATTGAATTTTAAAAGGCAACAAAAAA
>NW_011910702.1:0-2022 GCF_000151845.1 Pteropus vampyrus | reverse complement strand
TTAATTCCATTGCTTTATAGTGTCATAAATATTTTCATAGCCTCGTGGTTAAGAACATGGATTCTAGAATGACACTGCCTGAGTTTGAAACCAAATTACATCACTTACTAGCTGTGTGACCTAGAGCATGTTACTTATTAACACTTCTGTGCCTCAGTTTTCTTGAGAGTAAAATAAATATATTACCTGCCTCGTAGGGTTTATATGATGATTAACTGATTGGTCAATACTTATAATGCACTTAGAATACTTCCTGGTATGTATTAAATGCTAGACAATTATAAATTAAATTTAAATATATTTTTTATAATTTGAATTTTGTATTTAGTATTTAATTAATTTCTATCTAATTTATTTGTTATATTTTTAATTTTTTGAGATAAGTATTCTATATTAGGGAACTTTGTTAAAAATAATATGTATAAATATAGGCAAAAATGATCCAATTTATAGCTTCTGTTTTTTGCCTTTAGTTATTTTTTGGTCACTTTTTGAAACAAAACTTACTGGAATTTACTTTTTATTTATTCTTGTTTTGGTGGAATAATTTTTAAACAATTCGATAATTGCAGATTTCAGACTTTCAGACTAATTGAAATTGACCAAAGGAGAAGACTTATAACAGGTAGTGAGGTTTTATGGGAGGCTTAGAATTTTTAAGCCTTACTTATCTTTTATAATAATTTGAAAGCCTTTCATGCCCTCTTCAGGGTTTTATATTTTTCAGTGTGTACTTTTGGATAAAAGGTACAATGACTCAAAATTTCGAGTCACTAGATTTAGTGATTTCTTGCATTTGTGATAATATAGTATTAATATTGTAATAATACATAATATTTAGATAACACTGCACAGTTTACAGAATACTTTAATGTATTTTCTTTAGACCTCAAAACAGATAAAAACTCGGTGCTTTCAAGGATTAGGTATATAATCAGGTCTCCGACTCCAATTATATTACTTTTATCTCTAGCACAGTTGTATTTACTGACAAACATGAAAAATAGAAGCTATAAGATGTATTATTTTTAAGAATAGATGGTGTTAAAATAATAATATTTGAAAATATAATAGCGCAAAAGATTTAAAATACTCGATATCCTGTTGGAGAATTGTGTAAAATGAGTAAAACAAGACAGCTTCCCAGTTGGATAAATAATACTTGGATAAGAATTTCTTTTTATAGAATTGAAAGTCTGTAGACTTACCTAGGTTTAGACATGAAAAATTGGTTTCTCTTCTGATTTTTAGTAAAACGAGGGTAGTGGACTGAATAATCACTAATATATTTGAGTCTCTGACCAGGAAAGTAAGGGAACTCATTATCATCATTTTTAAGTATTTGAAGAAATATCATATTCAAGAGAGAACTTAGACTTTTTATAAGGTGTTGGAGAACACTGGGAAACATTTTATCCTCATTTTGAGGGATAACACTAACAAAACTGTCCAAAGATGGAACGGACTGCCTCAAAACCAGGGACAGTTCTCTGTTGTTGTAGTGGGTACCGCAAGATGGGGCTGCAGTAGAGAGGAGTCTGGTATTGGAGCAACGGTAAAACTAGTTAACTTTGATTCCTGCCAACTGCGGAATTCTTTAGTTTTAAGTTGAAGTTAGGAAGAGCTAGTTTGCCACATCAATATTTGTTGCGGTTCTCTCATTCATAAACTTGAGGGAAATACTCTCTGAAGGATAATCTGAGATTAATTGAGTCATTCAGTCTGTAAATGGTTTAGAAGCATTTAGTAAATCCAAAATAATAATGTTTCTTCTGTGCCTTTCAATTTCTGCACCTGAAAACTCTATATTACAACTACTAAAGATTATGTAATTCTGAGTGGAAAAAATATACATTTTAGGGTTAAGGTACTATTGTGTTACAGGATGTTAAGTAATATGAAATATAATTTGTTTTATACCTTTTTTAAATGTTCGCCTCTCATATTTATACTTGGCATTTAACAGTGATTGTATTTCATTTCAAACCATTTAGATTTGGTATATAGCTAACACATATTAGT
>NW_011910701.1:0-1609 GCF_000151845.1 Pteropus vampyrus | reverse complement strand
AAGATGATATTTCAAGCAAATAGCATTCAGAGAAAAGCAAGAGTCATGGTACTAAAATCAGACAAAATAAACTTTAAAATAAAAAAATGTAAAGAAAGATACTGAGAGACACTTCATAATGATGAAGAGAATCATGCACAAGAAGACATAACACTTATTAATATCTATACACCCAATCAGGGAGCCCCGATATATATAAAGTAATTACTAACAGAAATAAAGGGAAAAATAGACCAAAACACTATCGTAGTAGGGACCTAAATACCCCACTGTTGGATATGGACAGACCATCCAAATAGAAAATCAATAAGGAAATAACATCCTTAAATGACACATTAGAATCAAATATTTAAACTATGGACATAATTGCCATATACAGAGCCTTCCATTCCAAATCAGCTACTTATACATTCTTCTCTATTGCACATGGAACATTCTCAAGAATCGACCACATACTGGGACACAGAAATAGCCTCAACAAATATAAGAGGGTTGAAATCATACTAACTATATTCTCTGATCATAATGCTTTGAAACTAGACATCAATAGCAAAAAGAAATCAGGAAGAACCACAAATATATGGAGATAAAACAATATGCTACTGAAGAATAACTGGGTCAGGGAAGAAATAAAAAGAGAGATCAAGAGATACATAGAAATGAATGATAATGATAGCACAACATATCAAAACTTTTGGGACATGGCAAAAGCAGTCATAAGAGGGAAGTTCATATCATTACAGGCCTACCTTCAAAAACAAGAATGAGCCCAAATAAACAACCTAATGCTTCATCTTAAAAAACTAGAAAAGGAAGAACAAATGAGGCCTAAAGTCAGCAGAAGGAAAGAAATAATCAAAATTAGAGCAGAATTAAATGAAATTGAAAACAAAAAAATAGAAAAAATAAATACAACAAAGAGCTGGTTCTTTGAGAAGGTTTATAAAATTGACAAATCTTTAGCTAGATTCACTAAAGGAAAAAGAGAAAGGACACAGATAAAATCAGGGATGAAAGAGGGGAAATTATAACTGACATCGTAGAAATAGAAAGGATCATACAAGAATACTATGAAAATTATATAATAATAAATTTAATAACCTAGAAAAAATGGACCAGTACTTAGAAAAATACAATCTTCCTAGACTGAATCAAAAAGATCTGGAAAATCTAAATAGACCAATCAGCAGTATGGAAATTAAAACAATCATCTAAAACCTACCAAAAAGTAAAAGTCCAGGACCAGATGGCTTCACCAGTGAATTCTACCAAACATTCAAAGAAGATTTAATACCTATTCTCCTAAAACTCTTCCAAAAAATAGAAGAGGAGGCAATACTTCCCAACTCATTTTATGAAGCTAATGTGATACACCACATAAATAAATTAAAAAATAAGAATCATATGATTATATCAATAGATGCAGAAAAAGCCTTCGACAAGGAGGCTTTTTGATCAAATTTATGATCAAAACACTCCATTTATGATCAAAACACTCAAGAAAATCGGTATAGAAGGAAAGTACCTTAACATAATAAAGGCCATCTGTGACAAAAGCTCAGCAACATTATACTTAATGGTGAAAAACTAAAAACCTTCCCTCTAAGAT
>NW_011910700.1:0-2423 GCF_000151845.1 Pteropus vampyrus | reverse complement strand
TTTTTTAGTATATATTATGAATTTTTCATAATAAAAAGGAAAGTCTATAAATAAATCCAAAGAGAATCTTAGTTGGCTCTTTTGTTACCACCATGTCAGGAATACAATGAATACAGTGCCAAGGGTAACACTGCATCACTCCTGTGATATTCATCAAGGTTCACATGTCATGAATAGCGATGAAATATACAAAACATAAAAACAAAACTATGCTTGCTCTTTCCAGGAAATAAAAGAACGAATTGTGAATTCAGCACAGAATAGAAATTATTTTTAAAGGATATATCAGATTGAAAAATAACTAAGTAGAAATTCTAGAATTGAAAAATATAGTAACCAAATAAAGACCTCAATGGATCAGTTGAGAACAACTGATACACAGCTGAAGAGAGACTTAATAAACTAGAACTAGTGAATAAGGAAAAACACAGAGATTGAAGCCTAAGACAAAAAATTGGAAAATATTTTTAAAAGAGGTCAAAGAGCAGAGAAAATAGTGAAAAGATCAAACACACTTCTGGAATTCTAGAGGGAAAGGAGAGAAAAAATGAGACCAAAGCAACATTTCAAGGAATAGTGGCTGAGAATTTTCCAAAATGATGACAAAGAAATTGTGGGTTCAAGATGTCCTATGAACTCCAGGTAGGATAAATACATCCTCACCTAGGCAAAAGATAGTAAAACTGCTGAAAACAAAATACAAAGAGAAAAGTTTTAAATGCAGCTAGAATTTTAAAAAATTTGCTTTCAAAGAAGCAATGAGGTCAATACCCGTCTTCTCAAAACATAAAAATGAAAGTCAAATTGAATGATTTCTTCAAAATGGTTGCCTTTTTGTGGGGAGGAAGGAAAGATCAGGAGGAGAAATGAGGACTTCTGGGTTGCTATCAATATTTTATTTCTTAACCTGGGTGTGCTTACAGAGATTTTTACTTCATGGTAAACCAACAAGCTATCTATTTAAATGTCTTGTGCACTTTTCTGCATGTAATATTTCACACTACAAGCAGACTGATGGACATGGACAATAGACTAGTGGTTACCAGAGGAGGTGAGAGGGGGGAGGTAAATGGGGTAAAAGGGGTCAAATATGTGATGGCAGAAAGAAATCTAACTGTGGGAGGTGAACACACAATGTAATATATATATGCCTTACTGTTAAATGTACAGCTGAAACTTACTGGATTTCATTAATCAATATCACTATAGTAAAAATAAAAAAAGAAAAGAAACCACAAAAAATAGATTGTGGTAGAAAAATTCTAATTATTAAATAATCATATAACAATAAGCGCCATACTGCACTAGCTCTATTTAAAAGCAAACTTTATTGTATAATAAAATTTTAGGCTACAGAAGGAAAAGCGTGAATATTTGAGGAAAAAGGTTTTATGAGTTCCAGGTATATAACTAAAATAGCCTGATCTCATCTTTCTTATTTGTGATGCTATAATGAACAAATAAATGTGCTAATCACAAAGATCTATATCAATAATATGTTAAGGATGCTTCTAAAGTGTTTAGTTAAAATCTTTGAAAGACTTTTTCCTCTAAGCCCTTAACTATACACCATCTACTGCTCTTAGCTGTCAAAATTTAAATCACAAAATTTAACAAAGGGGCAAGACTAGTCTTTTAAATTATCCCATCATTAATTGTTCAATCTTTGATGACCGACTTTTATCTATAATAAAATATTTAGGCTATCAAAATTATAGAAATAGAAATGGGTTGATGCCATTCATTCTGTGGCAAGGCTGCATCCATGCTGCTGGTCACATTCCCCAGGGTTACCATGAAATCAAGAAGGGAAGCTAATTGCACATAGTAAGAGTTTTATTTGATGAGTACCTGACCATTACAGCAATTTCCACTTCCATAAGCATCCCAGCTGACACTTATAAAGTATCATAACTAGAAGAGTGGTGACTAATTGGAGCAATTAATTAAAAACACACAATTAGCTTCTATGACAGAGATTATTTTTTTAATTCTTATCCTCATTGCTTGAGGCCTGTGAGAATTTTACTGAGTCTTACTACACTAGGGGTTGTCTGTGCTGATCTTTAACGAGGAGAGACCAGGAAAAGAGGAGTAGGGCTCACGCTCAACCAGGTGATGGATTCTGGCCAGTTTCTGCCATGGCAAGCCAAGAACAAAGCAAAGACTAGGAGCTGAATGAGAACACTGGGTGGGGTCTAACTGAGAGTCACTGACACAGAGAGTTCATTCTCTTGCCAGTTCCTCTGTCTGTAAAGAAGTAAGGTAACTATTACTTGGTTTACCATGGAGAAGTGTTAATGACCGTAGAGTCGGCAGGGAAGAACACCGCCCCCTGTAGTCATGCATCACTGACACTCAGCTTGCCATTGTGGTATTTCAAGATTTGGCAGCTGATTTCTAGAATGAAGTCTGATTTTTTT
>NW_011910699.1:0-2385 GCF_000151845.1 Pteropus vampyrus | reverse complement strand
GGAACTTGTAAATACAAACACAACCTACTCCCATCTACTAGAGCATCTGGCCCAATACGGGTCCAAGCCCCCTTCTCTCTCCAAGATCTTAGACAAATTAAAGGGGACCGGGGCAAGTTTTCACACGACCCAGACAAATATATCGAAGCAATTCAAGAACCGACTCAGGTGTTCGAACTTTCTTGGAAAGGTTATGCTACTCCTGAACCAGGCTTCCACGACTTTCGAGAAACAAGCTGCTCTGCAAGCTGCTGAAAAGTTTGGAGGTGACCTGTACTTAGCATCCTGTGATGACAGTTCGAGGGGAGATGATCTCTCTGGGCCCCACCAGGGGCAAAGAGGCTGTGCCCGTCGATGAGCCTCCTGTACAAGACTAGGGTGAAACCCCTTCATTAATCTAAGCTGTCAACCGTCAGTCAACAGCCAAGTGAAAATCCCTCAGCATTTTTAGAAAGGTTGAGAGAAGCCTTAGTCAAACACACTGCTCTCTCGCCGGACACCTTAGAAGGTGAACTAATTTTAAAGGATACACTTGTTACTCGATCCACCTCTGACCTTGGGAGGAAATTATGGAAGTGGGCCGTTGGACCGAAGGGACTCTAGATCGACTCCTCAAGGTCGTCGCCACGGTCTTTTATAATGGAGACCAAGAGGAGGCACGGGACCAGGAAAGGGAAAATTAAGGAAAAGACAGAGATAACAGTGCCGGCCTTACAAACGGCTCGGCCTCAGGGCACCCAGGACCAAAATACCAGCTGTGACAGCTGTGGACAGTCAGGCCACTGGAAAAAAGATTGCCCCCGACGGCAAGAACCACAGAGGGGACCCTCAGGGCCCCGTCCTATCCGCAGAGGTAGTCACTGGAAAGCAGATTGTCCTCAAAGGCCCAGTAGACACACAGGCCTGGAGGGGCTGGGGGTCCTCACTGTGGCTCCTTTAACCCAGTTGTTCATGGCGATGCCGGGGCCCCACATGACCCTAGAGGTCGAAGGAAACCCCATGTACTTCCTTCTGGATACAGGAGCCACTCTCTCTGTCCTGCTCTCTAATCCTGGAACCCCCTCCACCCCCTGGCTGACTATATGAGGAGTCACCGGGAAGCCAAGTACGAATTCTTTTCTCAGCCTTTAGGCTGTGTGTGGGGAGCCTTTAGATTCTCTCAGCCCTTCCTGATCATGCCAGAAAGCCCTATCCCGTTACCAGGGAGAGACATCACGACTGTATTAGGAACCGTTGTTTCAGGGGCCCCAGGACAGACTGAACTACCTTCCCTTAGTTGAAACCGATGTTAGCCCTGAGGTCTGGGCCACTCAAGGGTCCTTTGCCCGAGCTTTGACAGCCACATCTGTTCGCAGTCATCTAAAGGACGCCACCTTTTCTCCCTGCCGAAAACAATACTCTTTAAAACCTGAGGCACAGGACGGTCTCATTAAAATAATAGAAATTTTAAAGGGACAGGGTCTTCTCAAGGAATGCAGCAGTCATGTCCTACCCCCAGCTGGGGGTACAGAAACCTAATGGGGAAGGGAGACTCATTCAAGACTCCATATTATCAATGTGACAGTAATTTCTATGCACCCAGCTGTCCCCAACCTTTATACCCTACCTGCCCAAAGTCCTGAGGAAGCCAAGTTGTTGATGGTACTAGATCTTAGGGATGCCTTTTCCTGCATTCCAGTATACCCGGACTGACAATCTTTATTTGCATTTGAACATCCAACCAATGCAACCCTTCAGCTTACATGGACAATATTTTTATGTCGATCCATCCGGCTTAGTCAGGGCTGTGGCAGAAGAGCTCACTGACAGGGCCTCAAGGGTCCGCCAACAAGCGGGCGAATCATGGGAGTCTTTGTTGAAGACTGGGAGCTGGGTGCCTGGCTTCTTCCCTCTGCAGGACCCACACTGACGGTTATCACAGCCCTGGGGACTGGGCCCTGTCTCTCACCTCTTTTAACAAAGTTTGTTTCTTCTCACCTAGGGGCCGTCAAGCTGCAAATGGTCCTCAGTATGGAACCTCGAATGAACATGTCCTTCTACTATGGACCTTAGAACTCTGGACCGCCCGACTGCCGGTCCTTTCAATGCCCTTCCTTACATGAAGCAGCCAGAACGGTCACTGTCCCCTCACCCTAACGGCAGTCAGGGTTACGTGTTCAGAAGGGGTACCGAGATAGAAAAGTTAGTAGATGTTAGGCAGAACAGAGCAGTCCATGGTAGGAAAACCTAGTTCAAGGCCACACCCAGCCCCTGAAGTCCCCTGCCCGCAACTGTGAGACGTGCCAACCAATCAGACAAAAACACACAGAAACCTTTAAACCAACCAGTCAGAAAAAGGCACGTTCCATCAGTCCACTTCTCGCCAGGCCAGAACGGGTAGCTAGC
>NW_011910698.1:0-3340 GCF_000151845.1 Pteropus vampyrus | reverse complement strand
CTTTTCATCTCCCTCTTCTCCTTTCGATGTATGACCCTTGCTCTGGAAAGAAAAAAGGGGAGAGATATCGAAGTCACAATCCCTTATGTCGCCTCTGAGGGACCGAGCTCACTTTACAGCTCTGCTGTCCCCGCCGGTCCCCGCATCGATTGCCGGGCCCGCTCTCCCCTCCCCTCTGCTGACATTACGAGCAGGAGAGGGACCGGAGCAGCCAGACGGTCGGAGCGCGGAGTCCCGCGAGGGTCAAATTCGTGCGGAATCGCACTCAACTTATTGACGTAGGAAGCATTAAAACGCTGAACGCAGACTTAGGCTTGAACGTGGCAGAAACGGGCAGGGCCGCCCCTGGATGCGCGATCTTACACGCGGCCGTGCGGGCGGCCGAAGCGTGCGGGCGCGCTGTGCTCACGTCGCCCGGCGGACCCGTCGACTCTGCTGCCCGCGAATCACGTTGTCGGGAGGCGTTCAGGGTTTCGGCGGCAGCGGCAGCCTTGCTGCGAATTCTCAAAAAGGTCATGCGATGCTGCTGGTTCTCAGCGATGCACTGAAAATCGGCGGGTCGTCTTGGCCCATCACGATTCCAAGGGCAAAACGCAAGCCATGGCGCGCAGTCTGCCTCCCGTGACCAGCACAGTGTGCGATACTGTGATGCGTAATAAGAAATGAGTGTTTGGTCTTCGTCCCCCTGCCCGGTCTCAGCTCCCAAAGTCCCTTGGTTTCCCAAGTGATAAAAGCCATGGGAACAGCTTTTGCTATAACAGTTGGTCTTTTGTCCAAGGTCCCTGAAATAGCTCGCGGGGATAAAGGTGAGCAGAAGTGTCTTTTGTTTTTTATAACAAGCCTGTTCAGCCACACCCGAGTTGATGTTCAGAAGCTGATTTTCCGGTCGCCCCCATGAGTGATCAGGTCTGGGTGCCGGTTGCCAGGGAATCCAACCACGTGGTTAGGGGGTTGGAACTTTCAGTCCAGGGGGCAGAGAGGGCTGGAGGTTGAGTTGGTCACCGAAGGCCAATGATTTAATCAATCGTGCCTACAAACCAGGGCCTCAATCAAAACCCCTAAAGGAGGGGCTTCAGAGAGATTCCGGGTCACTGAGCTTCTGCATCTGCTGGGAGGGCGGCTCTGGGCAGAGAGGGCAGGGCCCTGAGCATCTCCCACGCGACCGCCCCTGAGCTGTATAAGCCGCCAGGTAAACTGTTCGCATGAGTTCTGTGAGCCGCTCTACCAAAGGACTGAACCCAGCAAGCACATCACCTGGAACTTCCAATTTATTCCCGGGGTGGGGGGGGAGGGGACAAGGGGCTTGCTGTTGACGAGGGAAGGGAGGGAGGGGGCAGCCTGCGGGAGGCGTCCCTGGTATGTGGCGTCAGAGCTGAAGCACTCTGCAGGGAACGGGAGAATTCCTGGGCATGGGAAGGTCACTAACACCATGGTGGGGTGTCGACAGGAAGCAGCACCCCCTTCCTCTACACGCGGAGAAGCCCCCGCTTACTTCCTTACTCACAGGATCTATTCGTCCTCAGCCAGCATCTGTAGGTCCGGTTTTCTAATACTCATGAGTATGTTTTGTTCGTCGTTGTTCATATTTTTTAAAAGCAGGCAGTTTTACATTATATCTGAAAACACATAAGTACTTTTGTTTTTAATCCTCAAATGAGATTTGTACCCAGTTTCATGGGACTCTGTTTTTTGATGATGAAATTCAAATAGCCAGTTGTACTGATGTCTTTTTTGTGTGTGTATGTGAAAGACAAATCTGATTTCTTTAAAACAAAAGATGGTATTTCTGGGCCAAAGGTCTAGCCAGAAAGATAGGATCCCATTGACACGTGTTAATAACGTCAGCATATATAATCCCAAAGATTCATTCCCAGCAAAATGAGCAAGGCTTACAGCTGCGAAATGCATGAAAAGCTTAGGCTAATGAGTTAGGTCAGAATAAATTAATAAAACATACATCGGATGGAGAGAATTCTGTAAGTGATCCGCAGTACACCGATTCACACGCTCACGTAGGAAATAGTAGGTGCCCACAGTATTTACCAGGAAAGGCTGACAGTGATACGTAACGTCGCTCTATCGTCTGCATGGCTACGTGAATAAATCCTCACGGTTTCACAGTTTTTCTTCACTCCCTCCCTTTTTTATCATCCCTGGCTGTTGGTGTAACATGAAATTTGGGAAATGAAGAGAAGTTTATATGTTACACTGAGAATTATCTATAATCCGCAACCTGGGTTTAACTAACTGCTCACATTTTTGTGCCGTAATCTATTTCTTTTTGCTCCCTGAAGTAAAATGTAAGACACAGTGGTCATTCAATTCTTTGTTTAGTCAACATATCGCTTATGAGCGATAAAGTTGGTGACACCGCCGTGTAGCCTGCAGATCAGGGAGTGACCAGTAGTAAATGAGAGCAGAAAGCGGGCTACGGTGTGAAGGGCCCGGTGCCCATGCTGAGATCGGTGGCATCTGTCCCGTAGTGGGGACTCCAGGTTGTGACTTTGTGCGCCTAACTTTTACTGCTGGTTTTTGCTCTGTGGAAGGAGTTGGGCTGACAAAAGGTCAAGCAGATTTTGAAACATGACATAGTAATATTGAAATAATAAATTTTCCATTTAAATATCCTCCTTGTTTAGAAAATAAAGGAGCATGCTTCGTGGTTCTTCAGAGCGTATTTAGCTTGACGTGTATAAATTGTCGCGAGTGCCTTTGTTTCTACTCCACGACGAGTCACACTTCGGTACGGTACTGTAGGCTTTTGTTTTTCCATCTGGCCTCGGCGTTAGGCTGTATTTTAAAGGATGGCAGCTCGTGGAAGTTGTCATAACTATAAATAAGGCCCCGATTCCGTGCACAGGTATACTGTACTCCACAATGAATAGCCTGGCCGCTGAGAAAGCCCGACTCGAACCACTTTACACTCTGCTGACAACTGGAACAGATCAAGCATTCTTGACTTAAATGCTGTTTCTACATCTCTTCCCCCTTAACTGTCGGGCGCTCTATTTCTTACGCTCTGATTGTCTCTACCTGAGAAACTTAGACCGTGGGCGGAAGCCGCGTCTCTCTCGTTGCACTGAGAAGCACCTCGCCGTTGCAGCTCCCAGGGGACCCCCACAGCTGGGCACCTGGGGTGCTATAGACATGCTAGTCAGTGGGTAGTAGGCCCAGCCAAGCCAGCTACCCTCCAGCTCAGGACTTAACAGCCCCTGGAGCAGCTTCCTTTCCAGGGTGACTCATCCGGGACCGGACTAGAATTTATAAATGGTCGGGGGGTGGGGTGAGAAAGCAGTTGGGGTGCGAGTGGAGTTTAGGATCCCGTAGCTGGGCTGCATTT
>NW_011910697.1:0-1042 GCF_000151845.1 Pteropus vampyrus | reverse complement strand
GCTGGTGGGGGACGTTGGGGTGCACGCTGGGCACGCTACCTTCAGTGCACAGTCAGCCAAACGTGATGAAGCATCAGAAAGAATATCGGACTGGACGCTTACCGTCTCCTGTTATGTCTGAAAAAGATTTAATCATCACATCAGTGGGCAGAGACCAAGAGAAACGTGTGTGTTCTCGCTGCAACAACATGAGCTGTAAAAGAAATTACCTTGTTTATGAAGGAAAAAGAGGGGAAGAAAAATGTTCTTTGAAGCCCATTACGAAACAGGTCTAAATTAGAATGGGAAAGATTTTTATGCCGAAATATTTAGGGCCAAAGGGAGAGTTTGATTTAGTTGTCCTCCAAACTGCAGAAAATGATTTTGGGAAACTATTTCAAATGAGAAAATACGAGAAGACGTGTCTGCTGAAAACAAAGACACGTACTGAGATGTCAGTGCAGCTAAAGAATCAAAAAGTTTGGAATAAAACTAGTACCAGCCCGACTAGTACAAATGGGAGGCGCCGTGGCTGCCCGCGGCCTGTGGACGACACGCTCCAGCGGCTTTTTGGGACTGAGCAGAGGTCAGGAGGGTTTTGCCAGGGTGGACACGAGGTGGTGGCGCTGGGAGCCGGCCATGGGCAGGTGTCAGAAAGGGGAGGTGTGCGTGCGTGTATGTGCACATGCATGTATGTGTGTGTGCGTCCATGCGCGTGCATGTGCACACGTGTGTGCCTGTGTGTGTGTGCATGCACATTCATGTTCTTGATCGGAGAAAGAACTCCACGATATGACAATGCTTAGAGCAAAACGTATTCCAGTGAAATATTTTTAAAAGAACAAAATTTTTCAACATCCTGACAGAAAACAAACTAATTAAAAACAGATAACAGGAATCTGGCTGGCTTCTCCATAACGATAAATTCTAGGAGATAAAAGAATAATGATCCGATAATGAGCGAAAAGTCCTCTGACCCCGGCTGGCGTACCCAGCCAAGCCGTTCAGGTGTAAAGACAATAAACAGATTGGAGGAGCGATGTCTGAGAAGATTCATTGCCGA
>NW_011910696.1:0-1862 GCF_000151845.1 Pteropus vampyrus | reverse complement strand
CTATTTTTAGAAACAGCTCTGCCATAACTGGGAGAAAGATGCTCATATGAATATATATGAATATTTGTCCTTTTAATATCTGCCCAGGACCCCAATGCCTTTTCTGACAGAATCCCAGGATCCTTCATTGGAATTATCTTGTTCCCAATGAGTATTGGGAGAACTTCTCTCCCCTCCTCAAAAGGTGGTTATATGAGCCAATCTAGGCCAAAAGGATGTTCACTCTCTGGAATCTAATGATAAAGAGACGAAAACGTTTGGAGTTCTCTTTTATCTGAGCCAGCCTCCAGATCAGTCTCCTTGCTCGAGTCCGTTATTGTGGTTCCTGTTCCACTGTTTCTACACTACCTTGGTTCCCATCCATTCCCAAGCCAAGGTCTTCAGGCTCCTATATATTCTCTGAGCTCACTATATCTATCCAATAAATCTCCTTTTGTTAAAGTTAGTTAGCCAGAGCCCATTTCTGTTGCTTTCAACAAAAGAATTATGACATATGCAATCCTCAAGGCAGCTTAGAAACCGAAAGGACATAAAATGTGGAGTGAAAAAGAAAGGATCAATGTCAATAACACAGAATTTTAAATCAGACCATTAAAAAAAGAAATAGGCTGTTGGTAGTTGGTCCACAGACTCGCTGTGGGAGTCCACGTGGGAGGTAAAAGTGACGCACAGAAGACAATATCTCCCTAAAGGGACGCTTTCCTTCACACATTTGTCTGACAAGCACTTCCATCCTCAGAGAACATTGTCTGTGAAGGCCTTAAACCAATGGTCCTCAATCTTTTTCCACCCCAGCACACCGGAGGGAAGATAAAGAGGCTCATTAACACTAATGTCCCCCTGGCAGTTGTGATTCCAAGTTCTACAGGCAGATGAGAAAGGGTGAGGGGGTTGGATAAGCCCTTTGGGTGATCTGAATACTTCTCTCAGATCTGTCACACCTGTCAGGTTTAAAAGACAACTGCTTTTGATGTTAGCAGACAAGTAGGAATCAATCTGAAAAGTAAGATTAAGTATTGATAAAGAAAAGAAGCTACAAAAAGTACGCCAGCAATAAAACGTAGAGTAATACATTTCAAAAACAATTTAGCGTTAAATTTTTCCAGCCTCCTTATTTTAAGTTTGAAGACACTGAGGTATGGAGAGCTAGAACTTTCCGAGTCGCCCTGTTAAGGCAGGACTTAGGGCTCTTGGTTCTCAAATCATGGCCCACTCTACTAAGACACCTT
Source organism: Pteropus vampyrus (assembly GCF_000151845.1). Taxonomy (NCBI): domain Eukaryota; kingdom Metazoa; phylum Chordata; class Mammalia; order Chiroptera; family Pteropodidae; genus Pteropus; species Pteropus vampyrus. Next base: position 633 of record NW_011910696.1, on the reverse strand, counting down.
ACATTCCTATTTTTTAAATATTTCTCCAAATAATATTGTTCTTAATGTTAATATATGGGAGTTGTTACTTAGATCTGTTAAAGTATATTAGTAAAAATATACAGGAAAATTTCAAATTCATTTTATGGCTGCTTTTTGCAAAACAAAATCAATAGAAAATGAAACTAAATATTAAATTTTAGAAAATATACTTATCAGAGCCTCAAATTCATCTTACATTTTTTTATATAAAAAAAAAAACACCAGCTAACTTTTTTTTTTTAACTCTCCCCCACCCACTTCCACCTCCAGTTGTCGTCTCCCCTTAAGAAGTGGATCTCTGAAGGCCGGGCTTCTCCTCCCAAGCGCTAGGGATGTACACCCGGGGCCTGGCACACCCGAGGTATGGACAGTGGCTCCACTGGGGCTGGAACCCAGGACCTTCTGCGTGTAAAGGAGACGTGTTAGACACTACTCTATGGAACCACCCCAACTAGCTAATTTCTTAATGTGGTAATTACTGATAAAAAATTCAAGAACATGTCTATATGTAAATTGAGGTACATCTTTAATATAAAGAATGAACGCCAATCTACATTAAAGAATATCACTTCAAATATATTTCAGATGCCCTTTGACATAAGCAAATACCCC
>NW_011910695.1:0-2756 GCF_000151845.1 Pteropus vampyrus | reverse complement strand
GTTGCACGAGATGCCTTTGAAATTTTAAGTTGCAAAGTATCAAGTATGAAGGTGTTAAATATCTGTTGATACAGTCCAGTGCTCAGAGGAAAGGTCTAGCCCAGAGTTACAGCTGGATTATCTGTGCAATGGTAGTAGTTGATGCCAAGGGAAACTGGTAACATTGATTAGAAGGAATAGAGGAAGAATAAAGAATACCAATATTTATTGGGTGGCTAAGAGAAATTGTCTCCTCTGGTTTTAAATGAGCTTTTTCTATGATTCTATTCTCTTTCATAGTCTATCAGTTATTCTGCTTTTAAATTTTAGTGGTTGCTCAGAATTTTCAATATATATATATACACAACTAATCCAAGGCCACTTACAAATAACACTGTACCATTTCACATGCAGTGGAGATATCTTATGAAAGTATTCCCAGCTCCTCCCTCCAGCCCCTTGTAAAATGGTTGTCTTTCATTTCGCTTATCCATGTTAAAATTAAACTACATTGTTGTTATAATTACCTTAAACCAAAGTTGTCCTTTAGTTAAATTAAAAAGAAAAAAAGATTTTATTTACTTATTTTTTCTCTGCTATTGTTTCTTTCATTACGTAGTTCTGAGTTCTGACCTGTAACATTTTACTTCTCCCTGAATAATTCTTTTAACATTTCTTGCAGAGTAGGTCTGCTGGCAATGAACCACCTCTTTATTGTTTGTGTGAAGCTTCTTGATTTTTCTCACTTTTGAAGAGTAGTTTTGCCGGATATAGAATTTTACCTTGGTGTTTTTTTTTTTTCTTTCAATACTTTAAATTCTTCACTTTTCTTTTTTTCTATAGTTTCTGAGGTAAAGTCTAATGTGATTCTTATCTTGATTCCACTGTTGGATAGCTGTGATTTCTTTCTTTACCTTCTTTCAACATTTTCTCATTGTCTTTGATTGTCTTCAGTCTAAATATGATATGCCTACATGCGGAACTGCTGATATTTACCCTGCTTGGTGTTCTGTGAGCTTCCTGGATCTTTGGTTTGAGATTTTTAATTAGTTTTGGAAAAGTCTCAGTCATTAGCACTTCAAATATTTCTTCTTTTCTCTTTCCTCTCCTGGTAGTCCTCTTATATGAATCTTACACTTCTTATAATTACCTCACACTTCTTGCACTTTCTTTTTCCTTTGTTGTTTATATTTCTTCTCTTTGAATATCAGTTTTGGAAGTTTTAACTGACTTACCTGTAAGTTCACTGATTCTTTCCTGGGCCACGTCCAATCTGTCCATAAGCCCACAACAGATAGATGCACCTTTTCAGTTCAAGTGCTTTTGATTTCCAGCATTGCCGTCGATTCTTTCTTGGCATTTCCATTTCTGTACTTACATTCTCCATCTGTTCTTGCATGTTGTCCACTTGCATATCTCCATTAGAGTTCTTAACATACTAATCAGAGTTATTTTAAGTTCCTTGTTTGGTAATTCCAATCTGTATAATATAAGAGTCTGGTTCTGATGACTGTTTTGTCTCTTCAGACTGTGTATGTCTTAGTTGTTAGCATCCCTTGTGATTTTTTATTGAAAGCCACCCATGATATAGCAGGTAATTGTAAATGAGGTAAATCGACTTTTTAGTGAGAGGGTTTGTGTTAATTTGGCTGGAAGGTGGGCCGTGCGTAACATTTACTGTAGTTTTTCATGCAGCAGCTGTACTTTATAATTTTTGTTTGTTTCTCTCTTGTTTCTTTAGGTTTCCCAAGGAACCACTTCTTTTTTCTCATCTTTATTAAGATATGACATATAAGATTGTATAAGTTTAAAGCATACAACATAATGATTTAACACATAGATCTGTTGCCAAATGATTACTGCACTAGGGTTAGTTAACACTTCCATAGCTTTACATTAACTTTTTCTTGTGGTGAGAACATTTAGGGTCTACTTTCTTAGCAACTTTCCAGTATTTATTACAGTCCTGCTAACTGTAGTCCCCATGATATGCACTGGATCCCTCGAACTTATCTAACAGGAAGTTTATGGCCTTTGACAAATATCTTCCTATTTCCCCTACCTTTTTGGCCCCTGGCAGCCACTAGTCTACTGTTTGTGTAACTTTGGCTTTTTTAGATTTCACATATCAGTGGGATTATCTTTCTCTTTCTGGAAGTTGGATAAAATGTCATGATTCTCTGTTACGGCAACTTTTGGTTAACAAGCACAGCTGTTGTTAATGACTTTAGTTATAGAGATTAAGCTAATATTGTAGTGTCTTGAGCATCTCTTTCATTCCTGGGAACAATATGATCAATTAGTCAGCCCCAGAGATCCCAGAAGGCCATAACATTGTGATTAATGGTATGAATCACCTATTGTTTTTTATGGTGAATAAACCCCTCCTGTTCAATGATTAAGTGCTGCCACCTGCCCTCAGCTACCATAATCCAATCATTGCAAATGATATCATGGAGCCTTTTTCAGTTGCAACATCCCTCGTGGTCATACCTGACCCACAAAGGAAAAGGACCACAGCTTTTCAAGGATGTAGGTGCTGCTCTCACTGATGTGTTTATCAGCTTAATGAAAGGAGTGTCTTTTTTTAATATATAAATATATTTATTTTTTAGTTACAGTTGACATACAATATTATGTGTTTCAGATGTACAAGATAGTGATTAGACATTTATATAATTTCTGAAGTGATCGTTCTTATGAGATGTAGTTGAGGGTTGCTGTGATTCTTGCAAAAATTAAATACATTCCAACCTTATCTCCTGAGGTCATTTGAG
>NW_011910694.1:0-1800 GCF_000151845.1 Pteropus vampyrus | reverse complement strand
AATGGAATCACTGGAGCTGGAAGCCAGGATTCTGCAGAAATTCTCTAGTAGTTTGTTATTGGCCCTAGCCCTTCAGAAAGAAAACATTTTCACGTCCGTAATCACGGGTGACGCCAGACTCAGCTGTGAGCAGGGAAGATCCATTGGTGAGACGTGCGGACAGGGTTGCCGAGGGAGTGCCCCAGTCACCAAGGCCAGGCAGCATGACCCTCGTGTTCCAACGAGGACCTGCTCCGGCGCCATGCCTTCTGCTCGGCCACAAAGTCTCCCAACTGAAGGGCCGTGAGGGCTGGTTCTGTCCCTCGCCCCCGTACGGCCACCGTCCCCTGAGAACAGGGAACAGAGCTGACCCCAAGTAAGTATTTATCCGCGGAAAGTCAGTCGTATGAGGTTTTAGATGGAGGATGGGTCCAGCAGTCAACTCTCTCACTTCTGACTAGAGTGCAAAAACCAAATCAATTACTCATAAACATTTGTGATGAGATTAATTTAATTTTTTTTCTTAAACAAAGAGGGTAAATTAAAAGAATCAGCTTGCTCCTTCCCACACTGTAGTGACAAGATTAAAAATTAAATTTATACATATTTCATTTCTACATAATAAAGCCTTTTTGCAAAAAAGGAAAAAAAAAAAAAACATACCACGGTTCCTCTAATTAAATCAAAGAAAATTGCCTGCAGCGATGTTACAGTATTACAATGAAGGCTCTGCCAAAACCAGCCCTCGGAAGTGTTAAACACCACGCCGGGTTTAAACACCAAATCAGGTTTTGGGGTGTGTGTGTGTGGGTGAATTTGGGGACCGCTTCAGGAAAATGTGGCGCATCTTCCTGCCTCAGCACACAAGGGGGGGAAGAGGATTCGTCTCCAGGAGTCACTGACACCCTGCAGACAGCAACGAGATCGAATTTTGGTTAAAACAAAACAAAACAAAACAAAACAAAACAAAAATTTGGCCTGCAGCTTGGGAGAAAACAACAGATCAAGCGTGTTCTCCCTTCTTTTCATCTCCCCAGTACTGAAGCCATTTAAATTCAGGGACTTTAGATAAAATCCTGAAGTAAGATGGTGTCTCTGAGTCTGCAAAGATGGCCTTAGATCACCTTGCTCGTGTGCATGTGGCCGGTGTGCGATCCCAGCTTTGCCAAGCTCTACGACCTCCAGTCAGAGCTAGAAACGTCTCGCAACCCCTCGTGCACTCAGCCTGAGATCTGTTCAGAGCTAGTTCTGGGCCCCCTGATGGAGACTTTGCAGGCCGGTGGAAGTGGCCACGGATCCAACAGGGACAAAGGAGCCTGCTGTGTGGCCCCTGCCTTCCTGTGCATGACGCAGTCTTCAGGAAGTTCCCGGTTCAGCTTCCGATGACGTCCGGCAGGGCTGAGGTCTCATTCTTGGAAATCGGGCCTTGGAACCGAGAGAGGCTCACACAGGCTTGCCTGGGTCCTGGTGGGGTGCATCACTCACGTCTTCTTCGAGGTTGAAGCAACGTTCCATGACAGGTGCTGAGCACATGTGTACTGAATAGACGTTTCTTTCGGCAGCAGCTTGGCGAGCAGTGTCAAGGCCCAGCGGTCTGTGCAGTCCCTGTGTCCCTGGTTCCCTCTGCGTCCCTGGGGGCGGGCAGGAGTCTGAGCCAGAGGACTGTGTTTACTCAGTTCGCCATCAGTCATAAGAGGGAGCAACCACCACTGGGCTTTGCAGAGTTGCTAAGTATGTTCTTCAAGCACCTTGTCATCGATCCTGGCAACATCCCTGTGGATGTGCAAAAAGTCCACAACCATTTACCTGAAACCTCTGAAA
>NW_011910693.1:0-1391 GCF_000151845.1 Pteropus vampyrus | reverse complement strand
TCAGGGTGAGGCGGTGGAGTGTTCTGGCGATTCTGCCGTCCCACTCCCCAGACACATGGAGCTGCCTAGATAAGAGACTTCCGGCCGCTGGGAGCCCCCGGACAAGAATGGCCAAGCAAATTCCCTGAGGCTGCCTGGTGGGGACGCGGCGAGCCTCACGGCGCCCCCTGGTGGGCGGGGAGGAGAAATCAGCTCTTAACATCCAAATCCAAACTGCAAGCCGTAGGGACAGAAGGCTCCATCCCAGAGTATCCTGATGTCGGGGACGTCCCAGAGAGGGTCTAGGTGGGGTGCTCCTCTCTGGGAGTCATCGACTCACTGCACATCAAGTTCTTGAGTGGGGACAAGCTGGTGGCCGACAGCAGTGGCAGCTTGATAAGCGCTGTGTGCAACCGCCCTGAATTCAAAAGCAAAAACAAACCTCACGCCAGAGCGTGGCCCTCGCTTCCAGCGCTTGCCAGGTCTGGTGATTTTTAATGCCACCTTCAGGATCTGCCGAGCACCTGCTGGCTTTGGCAGCACTGGGAAGCAGTTTGGCCCCGGAAGGTTTTGTTTAAAACAAAATGATCTGAAGTGAAACCAAGGAGAGGTGATTTGCTGTGATGTGGTCACAGACGCCTTCGCCTGGCATGCTGTTTAGCGCGAGGCACAAAAGAAGCCTCCGAGGCTCAAGCTCTGGAGCGACGTCATGGCAGCTGAGACACTGCTGGAGGCGCCAAGGGCGTGAGCACCGTGTGCCGGGCCCGCGGAGAATCTTCGCAGGGCTTCCATCTGCGAAATGTCCTTCCGACCAGTGTGGAGGCCGGTTAGGATGTCTCCATCCACCCAGTCACTTGGAAATGTTTATTGAACATTTCTAATGGGCTGGGCATGTGTGAGGTGTGGGACACGCAAGGCCACTCCCGTCTGTGCTCCTGGGACTCTCAGTCCGATCGTGACAACTGATGGCCGAACGGTGAGCTGCATGAGTACAGTGGCTCCCGTCTGGTCCAAGAGAACGACCGAGATGATTAGTCTAACAGTTTGGTCCTTCATGCAATGGCTCTTTCATTTGTTTGATTCGCTTTACATCCGTTAACTTCCACATGCCAGGAACTCGCTTGCTCGAGGAGCTCAGCACTGCACGGCTCACAGTGAAAAGTCACACCAAACGCAGGGGGACACACAGCCACCGGCTCGGCCGCCAGCGGTGGCGGCGGGACGCTGGGTCGGGGAGATTCCACGAGTGCAGGAGACGCTGAGGTTGGGTCTTCAGAGAGGAGAATTGCGAGGGAAAGAAGAAAGAGAGTGACAGCTGAAGGGAGGGCGATCCAGGCAGAGGCACCTGCACAGACAGAGGCTGGGGCTGTGAGCGAGGGGGCCTTTTGGATGGACAAAGTAGAAGTGGCAGG
>NW_011910692.1:0-2265 GCF_000151845.1 Pteropus vampyrus | reverse complement strand
TAGACTTATATGTACATATATAGGTTCAGAAGTATCTTCACACTTAAAGACAGTAATATTCTATCTTATATATACCTGTACACTAGCATACACACATGCCTAGTGTACAGGTAATGTTAGCTCTAGTAGTAAAATACTTTGTGAATCCTCAAAGATTTTTATTGTTTTATTCATTCAATATTTATTGAGCACTTGTATGTGCCATGAGAGTGAAAGTCACTAGGCCATTTATTGTGCTCAAAGAGGTATAAAGGCTTTTACACAAATAAATTCAATAGATTGTTAGAGATGGCTGGTGGAGGTCAGGGAAGAGAGTCAAGCATGGAGGAGGGAGTAGAGTTCCATGGACGTGGGGGCCAGGGAAAAGCAGAGAGGAGAAATCGTAAAGGCTAAAAAGAGGAGGTGAGTCAAAACAGAGGCCCTAAAAGGTGGCAGGATGTTTGCCCAATAGACAGCTAGAAAGAATTCCAAGCCCTATAAATAAGAGCAAAGAGGTCTTAAGCAGCTGAGATTTTGGAACTGACTGTGGGTTATTATGATTAGTGTATGGGTGTAGATGTGTGTATGTGGTAGGAGTAGGGGACTGAAAAGGGGTATAAGAAGGCTGGAAAGAGATAAGTGATAGGGACAGACAGGGAAACAGCAAGAGAGGTCTTTTTTTCACAAGGTTCTTTTTGATTGTAATAGAAACTAACTCAACCTGGCTTGTGCTGTAAGGAGAGCTTAGTGGGAGGCTACAGAGGCAGGTTTGAATTATGGCTTTGCAACTCTGTACGTGTGACCTGGGACAATTTACTTATCCTTTTTGTGCCAAAGGTTCTTTATCTACAATAATTATAGTAGGATAATTATAGTAGGATTTTTGTTAGGTTCAAAAGACTTTATATCTGCAACACACCTGGCACATGGCAAGTGCTGAATAAATGTTAGCTATTTTTATTTTTGTTTCTTAGAACCCAGGAATATCGGAACCTGGTGAGAATAAAAACTAAAATAAGAACCTGGAAAGCTCCCATCCCTCAGGCAGCATTCCGTGTCTCTCCTCCTCTCCCTGCAGGACATTCCTCTGAGCCACGGTGGAAGACGGCTGCCCAGAGCTCCCAAATGTTTACATGTGCTTTGATCCAGCTCATGAAGACTTGGACTGCGATTGAAGAGTCTTGATTCCAAATTCCTGAATTAGTAAATTAGATTGACTCAGCTTGGTTTGTGTATCTCATAGTCTAAACTGAGGCCCAAAAGTTAGGGTAAAAACATGCCACAGTGTCCTATCACCCTTGAAGGGCAAGAAGGAAGGCAGAGGGGCAATTTGTCTTGATTTCTGGGTTTAACCATTTTCAGATCTGAGCCATAGAACAGGTTAAGCAATTTGGATATTCAGGGGCTTTAAAGTCACTGGTGAATATTTAAGGAATTCAGTGGTCCTATTGCTTTCATCCTCCTTAAACTTTATTTTTCAGTTTGCCCAGCCCTAACTCCTTTTAAGAATCTGAGAACTGTCAAATGTCCATTCGCTAAACAAAATGTGGTATATCTATAAGAGAGTATTATTTAGCTATAAAAAAGGAATGAAATATTGAAAAATGCTACAACATGGATGAACCTTTGCGCAGAGAAAGAAAGATGGCCGCAGTCAGTCTCCCTTCCGACATCCTTATCAGCTAACTTCAGAGTGGAAGTGACTCAGCACTTCTCCCCTTACGCAACCATGTGCCTGGTGTGCATGCACGGGCTTCCATTATCTGGCCGTGTGCCACTACTGTCTAACCTGTGTATAAAAAAGTGCCGCCGCGGGCCCTGCGAGGCTTGCCATGCCCTTGCTGGAATAAAGAGCTATGTCGCAGTTGCCTACAGCTCCCCGTATTTTCTTCCAACTGCCCAAGCCTTGTACCCCTTACCTCGGAGCCTTGAATCTGCAGCAACACAACCTTGAAAACATTATGCTAAATAAAAGAAACCAGACGCAAAAGGCCACATATTGCATGATTCTATTTACATGAAATGTCCAAAACAGGCAAATACACAGAAAGTACATTAGTGGTCCTTGATGGGACTGAGGGGAGAGGGATTAAGGAGTGACTGCTAATGGGTATGGAGCTTTTTTGGAGTGGACGAAATGTTCTGGAATTAGATAGTGGTATTGGTTGCACAACCTTGTGAATATACTAAAATTACGAAAATGTAAACTTTAAAATTACAAATTTTATGGTATGTGAATTGTATTTTTTTAAAAAGTATCTGAGAACTGAATGTGATGATAGAGCA
>NW_011910691.1:0-1854 GCF_000151845.1 Pteropus vampyrus | reverse complement strand
AGCGTTTGCCAGGTTGAGAAGGTGTTGTCGAGGAGGAGATGGTAGTAGTGCAGTTAATGCTGCAGGCCAGCCGGAGGGGACTTTGAGCTTGCCCCGGTAAATGCCAGCAGGGAGCCATCGAAGGTTCTATAGCAGGGCAGAGGCCAGAGCATGGGAGGTAGCTGGGATCCCCCTGCAGCTCTTCCATGGCCACTATCTGGATTCCGGAAGTGTCTGTCATTCACTCCTTCTGCATGCCCCTTCCACAGCCCAGGGAGGGGCTCCTGGGCCACAGTTCAGCTCCCGCCAAGACCATGTCTAGGAAGAGAACAGCGGAGAGTGAGCCAAGGATACAGTGTAACTAAGGGCTTGCGCGAGCCTGGGCTTGAACCTCTACTTTGTGCCCTCCCCACTGGGTGATTCGGATCCCTCTGAACCGCAGCTTTTTTTCTGTAAAGTGGGATAATAGCAGTGACCTCACAGGGTCATTGTGAGGGTTCAATGAGATGATATATGTAAAGCACTTAGCACTGTGCCTGCAGCATACTTGGAGCCTCGTGCACATTATCATTAACTTTTAGAAAGATGATGAAAAGAGAGAAAGGATGAGACACGAAGGGAAGAGAGGAGGAGGGATCAAAGGCAGAGGAGGGTAACATACAGGCAGCCCAGCTTCTGCCTCTCTGAGACAGCTTCTGCCCCAGTCCATCTGCAGCCAAGAAAGAATCCCTTGGAAGGAGGAGCTGGTGGAGGGGCCCAGCCATTTGGTAAGAGAGGTCATCTCTGACCTACTTCCCACCGCTCCTCCCATCTCCAGCTCAACCTGGGCCTCCTCTCAGGGTGATGGGGCTGGGCCTAGTGGGCCAGCAGTATCTTGGACCATTCCAGAGATGGACTCTTGCAAAGTGGGGTAGGGCGGGGCATCCCAGGGGGAGAGGAGGTATGACTGCAGGTGCGGGGCATGGGAGCTGGGATTCCCCATCGATTCATCACGGGGGCCTCAGGCACAGCCCACCCTGCTTAACTAGAGGCCAGAGGTTTCTTGTCTGAAGTGCCAGCCTGTGTAGCAGAGAGCGGGTGGCACTGGCGGAGACAGTGTCACTGCTCCAGCAGGCCATCTGGGCCCTCCTCAGTAGCTGAGCACCTGAGCAGGTGTGTTGAGGGATCTACAGCCTGTCACTTCTAAAAATAGAGCCCCACAGCCTGGAAGTCAGCCAGGTGTGGCTGCCACACAGCCTCTCAAACTGGTTGATAGGCATGAGCATGCCAGTTCTGCCTGCACAGACACATTCCAAATACCTAGCACAGACCCCAGGGGATCCACAGACACCCTCAAAGGCACACACTCAAGGATGCACACATTTTTGCTTAGGCCCGACTATGTTCTGGGCCCCTGATCCACACACACTCTCTCCCCACACTCACACTCGCCCAGCACTCACTGACACAGACCCAGCAGCTCCTGGGGCTCCCACCTCTAGCAACGCCAGCTTCCTGAGGGCGGCGCCCCTGCTGGTTTGTCCTCTGTTTGCTCTTCCTTCAATGGCTGTAACAGTGCCCGGCACATAGCTGGTGCTCAGGGAATGTTTGCTCTATAAATGGATGCATACATGCACACATACATAAATTCTATATTTAATTACCCTCTATTCTCACCCCATCCCTACCTCGGTGTTCAGTTCTACTAGGCCCTGCAGAGGGCAGAACCAGGAGGCCTGGCGTTCTCTGGCCTGGCCCACCAACACCCAGAGTCCAAGCCAGGGAGAGAACTTAGTGTGGATGGGGGAGGGGGGTTCCCCAGGGAAGCAGCAGCATCGAGGCTGCTTGGGAGGGAGTGGGAATTCCGGTTTTCCATAAGAAAACCTTGCTGGGGGG
>NW_011910690.1:0-1776 GCF_000151845.1 Pteropus vampyrus | reverse complement strand
GAGATCCCAAATAACACAAATCAAAAATTTCAGGAATTGAAAAAAAACAACTAGATGAGCAAAGCAAGGACACTGAAACTCTCAAAAAGAAACTAATAGAACTTCTGGAGATGAAGAACACATTGCAAGAGTTGAAAAATGAAATAGCAAGCTCGGGAAATAGAGTCGACCAAATGGAGGAAAAGGATCAGTGATATCGAAGACAGAAATCTAGAAATAAATAGGAAAGAAGAAGAGAGACTGAAGAATGAAAAAAATAATGAAAGAGAAATACAAGAACTAGCTACCATTAGGAAAGGAAATATAAAAATAATGGGCATTATCGAAGGCGAAGAAAAGGAGCAGGGACTAGAAAAAGTGTCCTACGACAGATGATTGGCTAAAAAAGCTGTGGTACATATATATAATGGAGTATTATTCAGCCATAAGAAAAGATGAAATACTGCCATTTGCGAAAACATGGATGGACCTCGAGATAATCATGCTAAGGGAAATAAGCCAGACAGAATAAGATGAAAATCACATGATATCACTTATACGTGGGGCGTAAAGTTAAAAGCAACAAATTAGGAGGACAAACAAACAGAGACTCATGGACATGGAATATAGACTATTGATTACCAGAGGACTATAGACTAATGGTTACTAGTGGGTTGGGGGAGGAGAAGAGAGGTAAACGGAGTAAAGGGGGTCAAATGTAGGGTTTAGAGGTAGGGTGAAGTGCGTAAAGAGGATCAAATATATGATAGCTGAAGGATTTGTGTTATTTGGGATCTCATTAAGTTTTTTGTGTTATTTGGGATCTCATTAAGTTTTTTTGGACTTTGTGTGGTAAACACACAATAGAATATACAGGTGTCAAATGATAATGTATACCTGAAAATTATATAGTTGTATTAACCAATGTTACCCCAATAAACTTAATTAAATTTAAAAAAAATGAACAAAACAGTAATTTGAAAAAAATGTGCCTTCGTATGTTTACTTTAGTACTATTTACAATAGTCAAGATATGGAAGCAAACTATGTGCCCATCAATCGAATAGAATATTTTTCATAAAAAATATGAAATTTTACACTTGCAATAACATGGTTGGACCTTAAAGATATTATGTTAAGTAAGTCAGGCATAGAAAGACAAATATCATATGATTTCACTTATATGTGGAATCTAAAGAACAAAGTAAATGAAGAAACAAAATGAAAACAGACATAAATACAGAGAACTAGTGATTGTTAGATGGAAAGAGTGTTGGGAGGCTGGGTGAAAAGGTAAAGATTAAAAGATACAAATCAGCAGTTACAAAACAATCACAGGGATGTCAAGTACAGCATTGGGAATATATTTAATAATATTGTAATGGCGATATATAATGCCAGGTGGGTACTAGAGTAATTGGGGGCATCACTCTGTGAATTATATAAATATCTAACCACTATGCTGCACACCTGAAACTAATAATGAAATTTAATAAACTCACTTCAGATACAATGACATAGGTAGATTGAAAGTAAATTATGGAAAAAAATGTACCTTTCATATAGTGATCAAAAGAAATCAGGAGTGATTACATTAATATCAAACAAAGTAGACTTTAGAGAAAGAAAACTACGAGAGACAGAGAGATGCATTACATAATGATAAAATAGTCAGTCTACCAAGAAGACATAACAATCCTGAAGTGTAGATACCAAACAACAGTGCTGCAAAATATATAAAGCAAAGGCTAATATAATTCAAAGGAGAAATAGACTCTTCTACAACTATAGTTTTGG
>NW_011910689.1:0-1516 GCF_000151845.1 Pteropus vampyrus | reverse complement strand
ATTAAACTGTTCATTATTATCATTAAGAAAGCACAACCTCATTTCCTCACAATTTGAGTTATGAATAAAAATACTTGAAAATAAAGCAGACATTGTTAATGATAGCATAAATAAAAAAATCAACTTAAGCTTAATTCTCTTGAGCATTTTTCCCATATCCAATTTTAATTTTATTTAAAAATGAATACCAGATTTAAAGAGCATTGTTAGTTTGGTATGTTTGAGATAAAACTGAACCAGATACCCAAGGCCTAAACAATAAACATATTTCTACAAGGGTATACTTAATTCTGCATTTCCTGAATCCAGATGACATTAGAATGTTTAATAAATTTCTGAGATTATAGGTAAGATCAACTTTAACAAACTTATTTGATTCCAGAGATAATACAAAAGTATAATATTTTCTACTTGAAGTGGTTCTAATATTTAGCCAGATTGTTTTTTGGGGGCAGATATATTCACTATATCTGCTGCGCTCATAGGATAAAACCACATGTGGAGGGATTCATTGACATTTAAAAAGCTCCAACTGAAATGGGAGACTACTAAGAAAAAATCTGCTTTAGCTTTATGAATCCAAACTAATTATGTGATCATTTATCAGAAGATATTTACTTCAAAGAGGAAAAGAATTGAACTAAAATTTGTATGGAGGACAAACAGTCCAGGTCTTAGGTCAATAATGAGGGCTTCCATGCAGTTATTTTTAGCCTCAAATAACACCACCAAAGATCCATGCACTGTCTCAATTGCAACTTATTTCTGATTCCTAGATTGTTGTAGGAGATAAAGTTGTTTTGATGCCCGTGAATGCAGGACAGCCACTACATGCCAGCAACATAGAGCTTCTCGATAATCCAGGTTGTAAAGAGGTAAGTTGAGGAAGAAAGGAAATGAATTTGTTGATTTTTTTCATAAGCCTAATTCCAGTTATGCTAATTAATATTCCTAAGGTACAAATAGATAATGATTAGTTATTGCTATTTTCAGAGGGTCCTTTGAAGGCATTTGTGTTGAAGTGCATACTAATTGTCCAAAGTTGTCTTTTTTCGCTTTTTACTAGTTGAAGTAATAATTTCTGGTATAAAACGAAATCTGCAGTCTTATAACTTAACACTTCTTCATTAATAGGTGAATGCTGTTAATTGCAACACAAGCTGGAAAATTACTTTATTCATGAAATATAGTTCCTATCGAGAGGATGTCCTAAAAGGAGTAAGTATGTCCTACACAGAACACTTGCTGGAAAAAGTGAAGATGATCTTACTGAATTTCTAGATGCAATACCTGTGTGTTCACTGGTGTTATAATTAGGTGACTATAAACCTATAAACCTAGAATGTAACTACGTACGCACTATGTTTCATTGAGTTTATCTCCTGTATATTTTGAAATGTACCAATGATCATTAAAAGCCAAGTAGCTAGCAATATCAAAATTAGAGACACCTGCTTCTTATGTCATATTTTCTTGACTTGTTTTTCTAGGGTGACGTTGTTAGATTGTTTCATGC
>NW_011910688.1:0-1232 GCF_000151845.1 Pteropus vampyrus | reverse complement strand
GAATTCAGAGAAACATTTTACTTACTAGAGTAGCAGTTTATTATAAAAGGATTTAACTCAGGAACAGCCAGGCGAAAGAGATGCACAGGGCAAGGTACGGGGGAAGGGGGAAGGGGCGTCCATGCTCTCAGGCTGTGGGTATGAATCCTGGCTCCGAGACTACCCAGCTGTGTGACCCGCCTCGCTCAGCCCCCAGTGAGGAGGTTCATCAAAATAGACTTGACCTCATAGGGGGCTGTGAGGACTGGATGAGTTAATACACACGAAGGGCCCAGAACTGTGCCTAAATCATCATTGCCACTGTCGTCATCGGGCACACGCCAAGACGGCCGGAGGTCCAAAGAGAGGGTCTCAGTACCAAGGACCTTTGGGGAAAAAACCAGGGTGCTGAAAGCCACTGGCTTTTGTAGTGGAGAGCTCTAGGAGCCACGGCCCCATGCTCCTTTATTGCTCTTTGAAGAGATAACAGTCTGCGGTTCGGCCCATTACCATTATCTTACTTATTGTCTTCTGCTCCTGGAGATAGGGCAGCCTTGGGTCTGCTACCGCCGCCACCATCCTTTTTTCCAACTCCCTGCCCGCTCCATAGAAGAAAGAATCTAGGGTCCCTCTGAAGTGGTTCTCAGGGCCTGACATGAAACTTCAGGACCGTGTAAAAACCCCAGGTCTCCACTGGGAGACCCCAGGGTGCTGTGGAGGAGAATGTGAGCAATGCCCACGAGGACCCTGCCTGTGGGGAGGATGGGCTCCCAGGCGACCTCCCTGGCGTCTGCTGCTCCTGCGTCACTGCCCCGCGGTTGTCTCGTCTGGCAGCCTCCTGGATGTCAAGGCGACATCACGGCCCTTGGCCCCTGAGCGTGTGTTTCCCTCTCTGCCACAGACAGTACATCAAGGCCTGCAAGACGGGCAACATGGACCAGGCGCTGTCCGTGTGGTTCCTCCTGGGCTGGATCGGCGGGGACTCCTGCAACCTCATCGGCTCCTTCCTTGCTGACCAGCTGCCCCTGCAGGTGGGCCGGCTCTGGGCAGGGTGGGCTCTTCGGACAGCCATGGCAGAGGCTTGGGGGCAGCCAGCAGGACAGGCCTGGGCTCCAGAATCCTGATCTGTTGTTCCATCTTATGAGAGCCCTGTGTCCTGCCATATAGTGTGACAATGAGCTGGTCACTGCCCTTCCCTGGGCCTTAGTTTCCCCATCTGCAAAACGATCACAGCAAACCAGAGGATACTGGGG
>NW_011910687.1:0-2356 GCF_000151845.1 Pteropus vampyrus | reverse complement strand
AGCGCTGCTCCTGGGTGCCAACACAACATTCCAGCACTCCAGGCTGGTGCAGCTCAGGGCTCCAAGAGCAGATGGCAGGCTGGCAGCATCTCATGCAGGAGCCCCAGGCCTTGCTCACGCCCCTTCCTTGGCAGCTCTCACACCTCCCTCCTCAGCTCCTTCCCAGGATGAATAGAGAATCATCTGACAAGCAGACTGTCTGCTGATTATTAATCACATTCCCCAGTTGTGTCCATGGGAAGGCAGAAAACAGTCCTGCTTCAGCAAAACCTGCTCCAGCACCAGAGACAGCCAACCAGTCCTGCGATGTCAGACTCTTAGGTTTTGAGTGACATCTCTGGGCTTATAGAGCTGAAAGCAAAGAAACCAGTATGTTTTCATGCTTTGCTTCCTAAAACAAAACAAAACTCAACTCAACTCAACTCTCAACTCAACTCAACTCAACTCAACTCATTTTTGGTGTGGTAATTAGAATTATGATGCTGGTCAATTCAAGCCAATTCAATTCAGCAATTATTTATCCAGGGGTTTCTGATGGTTAGCTAGAGTGCCCAAGATGGATGGGCCCATTTTCTCCTTGGCGTTGAGGGCAGAGATGTTTGTCCCCAGGGCCTTGGGAGTTTGCCTCCCTTTGCTTCTCTTCCCATGGCTTTCCCTCTGTGCTCCTTCATGCATGCTGAGGGTGCCCATTCTCACCACCCTGCCATCCAGATCAGTTCCTGAAGCCGATCTGACAAGCAAATTTGCAACAACGTTTTATTGAGAACAGGAGCTCAGCATGTCCCCAGATATGCCCTACATAAAGAATCCCATGCTGATGTTCCCTGAGGAAGGGCTGAAGGCTGGGGAGGAATGGGTCAGCAGCGCCGGCTTCCAGTCCCCCTCCAACCAGCTCATGGAAGTGCCACCTAAATTACGTAACCACCCAAAGAAATGGAAGGAGCACTTTAGAGGGAGCAGGAGATGCAGGACTAGCCAGGAGCAGGGAGTGTGGTGGGCAATCAAGGTGCTCCTATACCTGTCTGACCTCAGGAGTCCTGGAAAGCAGCCCCGGGCTCAGTGATCTTTTGGAACAGGGTGGGGGTGAGTGGGCACATATTTTTGGAATTCCTCAAATCACTTGGCACAAATGATTCTGCCCTGTTTCTGTCAGGGGACAGGGTGCTTGGGCTAAAATCTACTGAAATTAGTGATCACAATGAAGAGATTCAACTTCCCCTTCCTCTCTCCTTCCCACATTTTCCTCCTCCACTGCCATGTGTTCAGACTTCTCGGAACTCCAGGGCAAGGGCACACAGATTCTCTCTGAGAGCAGACCATCTTCCCAAGCTCTGCACTATCTGAAGTTCCAGATGGGACTCCAGGACAACCAGGGCCATGTTGAGACCTTCTTCCCAAGGTGTGAATTACTAATTTTCTTGATAGAACAATTTATAAGGTTGCATTTTCCATTTCAAAGTTTGTTCTCCCAAGATGCCTATAAACAAATTTAAAGCATATCAGAAGGAGGGAGAGAAAATAAAAATATGTGTATGGCATATATTTCTTCCACTTCATATGTTGGGATCTATGAATTTTGTTCAGTTCTAGAGGTACTCCAGAATTTTGGACAGTTCTGCATGAAGTTTTAGGCTTAATGTGATGATCCTGGTGGAGAACTTCACAGGGCCCTGGACAGTAATGCCTGGAGGCCCACCCAGCATGAGCTGGTCTACGACCACACTTGCCTCAATGCGCTGGGGAGACTCTGGGAGGACAGAGATTTAGAGAAGTCCTGACCGTAGAACCAGACAGGGGTTGAATGTCGCTTTCACCATTCATGATCTTAGGCCAGCCACCCGGACTCTTTATAATTTAGTGTCCTCTTCTATCAAATAGAGAAATAATAAAAAGTTGCTGTGAAAATCGAATTGGTTAATTCACACAAAGCACTCAATCTCTCGCAAAGATTAGTGAGTGAGTAAATGTGAAATCATCTGGCTGATTGCCTGCACACATTAGGTAGCATATGAGGATTAGATATTACTATTACAATTGCAATTCCCAGGCTTTGTTAGCTGAAGGGGTGCCTCCAATGAAAAACAGTGTCTGGTGGAGACCCAGAGAGGACACACTCAGTCTAAAGGAGACAGCCCAGACTCAAATCCACCCAGTGTCTGCTGTGCATTTGAAGTTTTATCGAAATAATCTTTTTATACATATATCTTAGCTACTTGAGAGTAAATCCTCAAGAACACATTTTTAAAAATTCTATATTCCCAGAAATTCACAGAAGATGTGGCTAGACTAGGTGCTCAAGAAATGTTTGTCAAAGTATAGATAAGTTTTTAATTACAAACAGAAATCTTAGGTCTGG
>NW_011910686.1:0-1290 GCF_000151845.1 Pteropus vampyrus | reverse complement strand
CCCGCTTTTTAAAGCTCCCACGTCTGTCATTTTTATAAAACGATCCACAGGGTCCCTTTTGCGGTTCTGATCGGAAAACCAGTGACGAGGAACCGTCTTCTTACTGGTCGGGGGAGTCACGACCCACAAGGCCGTTAATTAACCGGAGCATGAAGACTGCCTCAGGCAGACAGTCAGCGGATCCGGTGATGCAAGTTAAGGCACAAAACCCTGGAAAAACCACCGGCCGTGTGGCATTTTCATTTTGCACGTTCATTAGGGACGCTTTTAAGAGGCTGTTGAAATACAATGCTTCGGCTCCCAGCCATCATGCAAGTTCGAGATAAACATATTAAAATTCAATTGTCGTCCGAGGAAAATTCACGTGTAGAAAGACTTTGTGTACTCAGGACATCACAAAAACCACCGTGCAGAGAAAAGGCTCTTCCTGACAGCCGGGGAGGGCCTCGGCCGAAGCTGGCAGGATGATACATTTTAATCGTTGTTTTTTTTTTCCTTCTGTGAAATACTTTGTCGTTCGGAGAAGAGCAATATTTTTCTTCCTAGGCGCTTCGTTTACCGTCGAAGCTTGAGGGAGCCTGGGGCAGGTTAACGCTGCTTTCTCTTGGCACGTGCTTTGATGAACGTGATGATGCTTTCCCCCCGCCTCAAAATGGCAGGGCTGTTTTGATTTTCTGATTGTTCTGATTTTCAGCGCTGAATGATACTTTCCCCCAGAAAGCGGCCGACATGATCTCGTGGTTCCGTGTGCTTCTTATCCGCGTGACTACGAATGCACGGTTTTCCGGTGATGGTTCAGTGTTTTTAATTCAACAGGGAAGCGCCAAGCTCCGCGCTCTGACTACAACCTCACTGGCTGCTTGTCGAAGGCCATCGACGTGAGTGTCGTCCCTTCCCGGAGAAGGGTCGCCTGGGGACGGGGTTGGAACTTGGGGATGAGACGGAGGCCACTCTCACGATGCCGCTGCTGGCTGGCTGCTCTTAGCAGCTCTGGAATTCCTTTCCGAGAGCTGCGTCCGGAACCGGAGAAGAACATGCGTCACGTCGTCCCGAGACAAGCTGTGTACACGAAGCGTGGTGGCCCCCGCCCGCGGAGGTCAAGCCAAGTTCAGCAATTATTTCCCCAAGTCAAGTTCACCCTGTTTGCCGCCACCGAACAACTTCCTCTCTCTTTTTCTTTCTTTTTTTTTTTTGAAAATTCAAAATATTTAAGGAAACATATCCCTAGGGTACACCCCATGCTCTAAAGGCAGTCCCGAAGCTGAACTTGGCCTCCCTCAGCTGTCTGCC
>NW_011910684.1:0-1966 GCF_000151845.1 Pteropus vampyrus | reverse complement strand
AAAAATGGAAGCTACGTATCAGTCAGCAACATGCTGGCAAATGGTGTAAGGTCGAATTCTAATAGCACAGTGATCTTCGGTCTTATTCTGGACCGCCATGTACATAGAAAACCATCAGAAATATGTTGGATTTTAGCAAATAATAGCCTTTATTGGATTGAGTGAGGTCTTTTGTGTTCAGTCAGACCTGTTTTCTAAACACAGGATTTCTGTGTGATCATGAAAATAGTGTCTCTGTTCATGAACCACTTTCCATGACAACAGAAACATCAATAAAATGTCACTCCAGGATTTAAGAAGCCACGGAAGATGCTATCTCTAAGCAGAAGGGGGCGAGAGCAAATTACCTGATCCCCACCCCCATCCTGTGTCTGTGTATGACTAAGATCTAGTCTTGAAAAGAAAAAGAAAGGTTCTAAAAAGTCAGTATAAAACTCAGATAAAGGTACATAAACAGAGTACCTGGTTTATCTGTGTTAGACATAGCTAAGCTTATTCAACCACTTTGCTTCATTCTTACGGTTTATTTCTAATTAAAATTAAAATAGCTTATGCCCATTGTGGTTGCTGGGATAGCTCCTTGATGGCCAAGGGCTTTAAATGAAGTGGTACCCATCTGAGCTTCTGTACACAGGTAGCAGCCTCTCCTTCCCCTGCCCCCACCTTGCACACCAACTCTGCAGCTTCATCCACCTGGTGTCTACAGCATCAAGGAGCCACAAAGGCAGACCCATCGCCCCAATGTTTGTCTCTTAAGGATGACTCCGGTGCCAGATCAAGTCAGTATTGCTAATTTGCTACACGTGTACTTATAATGCATTTTTAAGAATGTCTCTTACCCAAGGTGACTCTTCACTGTTCTTTTAAGCAACACGCAGATCCAAGTTCATAAGCAACACGCAGATCCAAGAATGCACAGAACTGAAGTGAGAAACAAGAAAATGTCACCCATCATATCTACCTCATCATTTTATAAATGCTCCAATGGGGTCTGAAGGAAATGTATCTTCCAAGATTAACAAGGAATACATGCAAGATAGATTTCTTTTTAGTTTTT
Organism: Pteropus vampyrus; assembly: GCF_000151845.1. Classification (NCBI taxonomy): domain Eukaryota; kingdom Metazoa; phylum Chordata; class Mammalia; order Chiroptera; family Pteropodidae; genus Pteropus; species Pteropus vampyrus. Next base: position 909 of record NW_011910684.1, on the reverse strand, counting down.
TGCAGTGTAGCATAAATGGCATATGGTTCTAATTAATAAATAGACTTAGGCAACTTTACTCAAGAAACAAAGTATTGAAGATAGGTATTTGTCTCTTCTTTGTCCCTTACTCTGGCGAATAAGAAAGAATGATCGCAAAGATCTTTCTTTACAGTATTTGTTTATATATTTAATCCATTTATATCTCCATTGGATGGTAGTCTGTTTATGAAAGATGGAAGACACATATTTAATACTGATAAGGTTTATTTCTGAACCAGGAAAATGAAATGAAATTAGACTAGTCACCTTTTAAATGGCTTTTCAGTAGATCTTAAAATCCTTGAGAAATACTTCCCAAAGCCCTTGAAGCTGATTGAAACTTATTACTCAGTATATTTCATTCTAAAGTCTCCAGGATATTTATTCACATGGAAATACGGGAGAAATAAATTACAGATGAAGAAACAGAAAATCACAAGGCCACGTGACAAAACTGCAGATCTGGGAAAGGGGCTTTTCTGTTAGCTGAACAGCCTGGCCCCAGCCTATGGTGACATCTCTTACCTCTAGGACCTGCGCGAACTCATAACTACTCTGAGTTATAAACTAGTTTGGATGCAAGAAGAAATTATTTTTGGACTATCTGGGAACCAATCAAACGTTCACCTGTTTACTGATTCTCTGAGTTCTTGGTGCTGGGCTGTCTGACTTAGTTATGGTTTTATAACGGAAGCTGTTTATGTTCCTGCTACAGACAACATACAAATATGAACAAAGAAATACAGGGCCCAAAGTCACAGGGCTGGTGCCATAGTTCCAGTTCAGTCACAACTACTTACAAGACCTCAGATAAATTATCTTTAAATCTCTTCCATTCTCTGTTGCTGAGTTTCCTTATTATCATATCACATAAACTGCGTCTTGTCT
>NW_011910683.1:0-1880 GCF_000151845.1 Pteropus vampyrus | reverse complement strand
TCACGACGCCGTGTCAGAACCTGTAGGTGTTTGCACTGTCGTTTTCACCGCCGTGCGTGGTGAATCATTTTTCACGTTTTGCCCTCTCCAGAATGCAGACGCCTCAGCAGGGATGTCTCACTCATTTGTTAACCAGCGTGTTGAGCCCACGGATGACAGACGCTCAGCCAGCGAGGTTAGCCGTTGTCCTCTTGGATGAGGATTTGTGGGTCCTCGCTTTCGCGTCTTTTTTCCGTAGGTCTGGTTTGGGTTGGGTTGGGCATCGTCCGCTGAGCGCACTCATGCGCGCTGCAGGCCTTCAGCGGCCTGGCTGGCAGGTCGACTCGGCCGCCCTGCTTGCCTTTCTGGTCTCCTGTCCTGCTCAGTCCTCTTCCCCCAGGGAAGGGCGAGGCACTTTTAGCTGACGTGGCCCTGCAGAGCAGCTAGGATGGGGGCCATTTTCACCGTCCTCTGCCAGGACTGACAAGACGCCTGCCGAGTGGATTCCTACACGAAGACACGGGGGAGACTGCCTGAACTCTGCTGGCAAGCAGTGATGGTTTGGACGTGCCACATGGCGGGCAGAAGCCTCAAGTCACTTGAAAATTTGTCCTCCCTGAAGTTAATTAGCAGTGCTTGGTGGCTCCACAGGAACTCCGTGGGGAAAATATTAACTTCACCGAAGGCAGTCCCCGATCCCACAAGAGGGAGCAAAATGTGGCAGGCGGGGCACCAGACGCTTAGCGTTGTCCTTTCATGCGCTCTGTGGACCATATTTGAAAGCCTCGCAGTGGTTTGGAATAAAGGTCCAGGTCCGTTTGGTGTTGCTGTGCTAGAAATTGAATTGAAAACCATGAGTAATTCTAGAATTGATTTTTTAATTCATCGTATCCTCCTAATAGTTAATGTTTCAGTAATCACTGTGCATCAGCCATCGTGCATAGTGCACGCATTGTCCCTAAATGTGAGCCCAGCCCTTGCAGGTGGGCGTGGCAGACCAGTTTCCCAGGGCGACAGGTAAGTGGTAGATCTGAGATTGGGTCTGGGCGATGGCACCCAGGGCCCTAAGCCTTTTCCTTCTGCACTGTGTTACTTCTGAGCATTGAGCATTATGATTTTGAGGATGTGTCATTAAAAAGAAATGACAAAATAACTAAAGCCTTTACTATTTTAATGTCAGTTGACTAAAAATAGAATCGAAAGTACTTTTAGATAAATTAGTGGAGGAAAAAAATACTGACTTCCTCCTACTTGTCTCTAGCCTGTTAAACAGCCCGTAGTCCAAGCAGTTACGGAGAGACAGGCAAAAGGCGCTAGAAGAAATGTCTGGTGGCCTGAGAGCTGGCCGGGCGTTTTGGTGAAAGGACGTGACAGCAGTGAGCCTGGGAATGTATTTTTCATAGTGTGAATGGAGCTTTTGCTTGAACTTGATGAAGCCCAGATCGTGGTCTCTTCCTGGCTTAGACGTTAACCTCGGCGTGTTGCGGGGGGCCTGCCTTCGCGTGACTTGCCTTCGGAACGAGGTAACGCCCACGCCCCGGACGGCCGCGGATGCGTGATTTCTCTTCGGTTCTCTTTAGTTGACATTTTTCAGTTCCCTGTGCCGCTCTTTTCAAAGATCCGTCTCAATCTTAGCTCCCTTTAAATGCATTCGCTTCATCTCTATCCTCGGGAGATGAAGATTCAGAGTCAGGCCTTTAGGAGGAACAAACAAGAGGCGGCGGGGAAGAGACCTCCGTGGGGAGATGTGAGTTGACCTCTGCAGGTGTTGCCGCCTGGGCAGAGAAGGTGGCTGCCCCGTCTCTGGTCCTGTTCATTGCCACCTTTGCCCACATGTCTAAAACCAGATGCATCCTGGGCCTCAGATCTCTCCTTTCTTACTTAAGTTCCCTTGTGAGCAG
>NW_011910682.1:0-1920 GCF_000151845.1 Pteropus vampyrus | reverse complement strand
CCAGACGTCGGAGTGGCTCTCTGTCGACCCTTTCCTACCTCCCTCTTTCTCCTCTACAGGCAACAGCTCCTCTTAGGATAAGGGAGGGGCTTGTTCCTTGCCCCCTCAGGGCAAGCACCCCTGCCTCAGCTCAGCTGCCCCTGACGGCCGTTCCCAGCCCTCATTGAGTCTTAAGCACCCTCTCTAGCACATACGCACAGACCGAAGCTGGGGCAGGTCCAGGCTGGCAGTAGGACATCTCCCCGTCTCCTCCCGTGACTCACCCTCTAGGCTGCCAGAGTGCCCTTTCAGAGTGTCGCCCTGTGCCGAGCTCAGCTCCCCCCCGTGACGCTGGAGGAAGGCCCTGTCACCCCTTACCCCCGACCTCCATCAGTCCCGGCTGGGCCAGCCACATGGCTCTGCCCTGCAGGTCTCCGTGGTGTCCTTGCTTTCTCTCATGTCTTTGCTACGTCCTGCCTTCTTTAGCCCCTTGCCGGCCTCCCGGTGGACACTGAACATTGAGTTAAGGGTTCCCTTCCCTGAGAACACCTGGCCCTTGCCCATTCCAGCACACCAAACTTTTAGTGACGCTTCCCTCGCCACCCCTGGCGCGGGCTTCCGCGTTCGAAGTCTGCTCCTCTGAGTGGCTTTGAGATCTTTGAGGGCAGCGTTCTCGTTCCAGACCCAGCACAGAGGGGACCAGGTGTCCGAGGGGAGAGGGACCCTTGCCTTTGCCTGGGTGGGGAGGGTGGCAGGAAGAGGTGCAGCAGCCGCCCTCCTCTGCATTTTTGGTGGTTGACTGAGCTTCTAGTAGGGGTCTTGCATTTAGGCAGCAGATATGGATTGAGGCTCCTCCTCACTGCATATACCGTCCAGAGGCAGGTGTACTGAGCTGGTGAGGGCTCCTTCCAGGAGGAGACTGAGGAGCAAACACATCATTAAAACACCAAGTCTGGACATGTCCCCAAATTGATTAACCTCTAGCTGGTCTAATAAAGAAAGAGAAAAGACATACATCATCAATACCAGTGGACATCACCACAGATCCTACAGACATTAAAAAGATAATAAGGGAATATTATATGCAACTTCATGCTAGTAAATTCAATAAAGTAGGTGAAATGGATATTCCTTGAAAGATACAAATTAATGACTGAAGAAAAAAAAAATCTATAGCCCTGTATCTAAAACCTCACAAAGAAAACTTCAGGCCAGGCTGGCTTCACTGAAGTCTTAAATATTTAAGAAAGAAATAATACCAGTCTTGCATAACCCTCGTTTTATCTGTAAAGCTTTGTTCCTGGCAGAAGGATTTCAAACATTGTGAAACAGACCAGGCAGGCTCTGTTTTGGGTAGGGCTGTTTTTGAGAGCTCCCAAAGTCTTGCCTCAGAGGCCCCTTCCTCCTCTGGGCTCCAGGGTAGGTGAGGGCAGGGGCAAGGCCTCGGTGTGGAAACCTGGGCTGGGGTCAGGAATGTGGGGGTACGTCCAGGGACAGGCAAGCGGGCCGTGGGGTGGACCCCAGTCCAGGCTTTCCTGCCCTCCACCCACCAGTGTTGCTGAGAGCTGGGCTCTTCTGGGCTTGGTGGAGACAGTAGTGGTTAACCTGGCAGAGCTGATGAAGGTCATAGAGTCCAGGCTCTGAGTTGGGCCTGGAGGGGGTGCCCCCTACGGAGAGGGGCTTGAGGAAGGGGTAGTAAGGCCTGGGTGTGAATAGGCTTGACCCTGATGTGCAGCAGGCTCCATTGCCTGGCAACCTTGGAAGGTGCCTTGAGGAGCTGGCCTTTGAGCTGGCCTCCAGCGCTGGCCAGAGTGTGGGCACTTTGGTGTTTGCAGAATGGACATTTCGGAATTTGAGACAAAGGGTCTGATGTCAGGGTACTCTGGACAGAGGCCAGTGTGAGTGGCCTGCAGGGCGAGTAGAGAGGCCTTGGGAGGCTGT
>NW_011910681.1:0-2254 GCF_000151845.1 Pteropus vampyrus | reverse complement strand
GTGAAAATGAGGCCATGTCATCAGGAAAAGGAGATATGGATATATCAATTCAGGCAGTCTAATAACAAGCATTTTAGAAAATAAGGTCTTATTCTCAGCACGCATTTTAGTAGGAAATCAATACATGTGCCTATGGATAGAGCTGTTAAGCGTGCTGTCACTGAGGATGTGCCACTAAACTGGGAACATCATGAGAGTGACTAATTTGAAGACCAACAGATGCTCCCTATTCTGAATGTACTGAATGGTGGGAAGTGAGTAGCTACAAGGATAAAACATTAGGAAGTGCTCTAATGAATGAAAGCAGTTGGTTTGGATTTTATAAGAAAAATATGTAATGAGTTGATATGGGGCACTCACGTAGAAGATAAACTTTCGTAGTGTAATTGCCAGATGTTATGAAGAAGTAGGTTCTATGGATGAGGAGAGCAAAACCAGTTTGTCTTTTTCAGGCTTTTGGCAGTGGTGCTACCCCTGATTCAATATGCAGACAAAATGTCAAAATAAAACGAAGTCTCATCATGTGAGCACTCTGCTAGACACAAATTATGGCATAGTCGCAACTAACCAAATGTTTGGATCTGCTGTATATTCTCTTTATACTTATCCATAAACGCTGTTGAAAAATGAAATGATATCATGCATGGAAATTCTTGAGGGATAGTAAAAGGTATTACATAAACTAAATATTACAATAAATACAAGTGCAGAAGATGGAGATACTTTTTATGTGTTTGACTAGATGTGCACTTTGGACTTTACTGAAGCATAAAACAGACACATATTTGGATAAAATAGACACATATTTGGGGAACTTAATTTCTCTAAGCCTCAGTTTCTCATCTGTAGAAATGATAAGTGATTTAATTTTTGAGAGTTTTAAAAAGCACATGTATTTGTAACAAGTGTATCATAATAATGTAAGATGTTAATATGGGAAACTCTGGGTGTGGGGCATGTGGAAACTCTCTGTACTTTCTCAATATCTCTGAAAACCTAAAACCGTGCTAAAAATAAAATCTATTTTTAAAATCTATTTTTAAAATAGCACATATATAGCATTCAAAAGAAATGTTTGCCAAAGAATATTTAAGTTACATCGATGTAAAATACCTAATATAGTGTTTGGCATATAAATTAAGCTCGATAAATGTTATTTTCCTTTCTTTCACCTTTAAGGTCTCAGGAAATTGATCAGCCATCTGCACATTAATCTCTGTGCTTATTCAGTCTTCTTTCTTATTCTTGTCTATTTTTTACCATTTGATTCACTTTAATTCAGCCCAGCACATGTCTTGTTTGAGTTTCTCATTTTGAACAGCCTTCAGATAATGATTGCTATAACAGGGCAGCTAGATCACTTTTCAAGTGTCACTTTTATATTTATTAGAGTCTTTAATAAAACACCCAGAAAAGCCCATTTTTCATCAAGTTCCTTGAATATTTACCCTCATGTTTCACAGGGTTATCGAAAACAAAACAAAAAAATCATTAAAAAATACTCTGAATATTCTATACAACCCAGATCCTTTCTCATTTACCTGACTGCTTGCTAAAGGGTAAAAATATACAAACAAACAAAAAGCTTCTACTCAAAATAGAAAAGCAACACTTTCCGGTATTGAGAATAATGATGATCATTTCCATGCCCTCAATGATAGCTTGATTGGGCAGGAAGAGTTATTGGTCCAGAGCTTGATAAAAAGGCCCTAAGTAGTTCATAGAGTGGGAGTTCCTTCACTTGGGAGCCTATTATCAGTCTTAGTATCCTCTGCTTGGAAGGTGGCTCAGAGCAGCTCCATACTCTCTGGTTTCAGTAACTTCTCTTAAGTATCTAAAGAAGTTTCTTAACGCCTTTCTTACTCAGCTCGTTTGCAATGATCCTCTCTTTACATAGAATTGCCTTCTTTTCAATGCTGCCTTCAGAGCCCTGCATGTTTTTTTTTTTTTCTGTTTGAGGCTTCAAAATCCTTCTGGAGCAATGCTCCCCGGGCTGGGGTTTGCTTGTCGGAGACCTCACTCTTGGGTGTAACTGTGACCTCTCACCAGCTCTATCTCCTCCAACTCCCAGGGAAGTTTAAGCTCTCTGGGATTTTTCTTTGTTACCAAGATTTTTTTTTTTTACATTTTATTGTCATAGTTAATGTAAATATGACAGTGCAGAGTGATATTAGCCTTTTAAAATTCGGGGCCACAAAAAAGAATGTGTTGAGCAGACACTCATTCTCATTTTCTACCTAGCTATAATTATCTC
>NW_011910680.1:0-2063 GCF_000151845.1 Pteropus vampyrus | reverse complement strand
GCAGGTGACACGCTACTCTGGTGAAGTCGCACCGCGGTGCCCGGCTCCCGTACCTGGGATGTTCAGGGATACGTCGCTCTTCCTGGCGAGCTTCCAGAAGGGTGCAGGTCGCTGCGTTTTGAGGGAAAAGCAGTGGGACACAGACCCATCCCGGTGTCACTCACCGGCAGATGGCCTAGGACACCTCACAGCAGGGCACCGACGAGGAAGCCAGATCTGACACTTCCAACATCAGACTGGGCATCATGGAAGAGGAATCCGGACTTCCACTCAGCCCACGATGGATGCAATACGTGTGCCTGCTCTTCAGGGTCCCTTCTGTCCTGGGGGGAGGACCTGCCAGGCGTCCCGTGGGGCTGACTGCCCACCTGGAGGACAGGCCAGAGGGAAAGAGAATGTGGCCGATATGGTCGCAAGGCACAGACACGCTGTGAGCCTCAGGGGTGTGGCATTACCAGCCAGCGTCCCCAGGGTGCTGTGGAGCAGGAAGTGCGTGAGGTCCCCCCCCCCCCAGGGCCGGTGGGCGGCACAGCTGCATCCCCCTGCCCCGCACCAGGTGCGCTCACGGCTGTGACTTTAGCCGTGACCTCACTCCGTGCAGGAGGCTCAGACAGCAGCCTCTGCTCGCATCCCGGAGTTAGCAGAGACAAAGAACTAAAAAATAGTCTGATAGTGGCCAAAAAGTCTTGACAACAACAGGCTCTCTGGAGATTTCACTCGTTTTAAGCCGGGAGCCTCCAGCTGTCACGTTGACGGGCCGCCCACTGCTTCTGTCGCGGGCGGTGGGCTCCTCGCTCCTCGGCCGCCTTCCTGGTTGCCGCTGGTCTGTCCACTGCCACCTTGACGAAGCACCGCCTCTGCTGCAGACGGGTTGGGTGCGGACCTGCTTTGTGTGTATAAAAGGCCGTCCCTGCCGACAGGCTCGGTGGCGGTGGGTGAGGAGGGACAGGAGACGGCGCCCACTTCCCCAGCCGCCGGGCACCCACAGCCTCCCCACGCGACGTTCCGTGGTTCCTGGCCTCTCATTAAAAGACCTTTTTTTCCATATTCGTAATAAATACATGCTCATCGTGAAAAATTTACAACACACGCATAAGGAAAATTATGTAATTAGAATCACTTGAAACCTTGGCGTAAGGGGGAAACGCAGTCTTTGGAAATCTGTCCATTTTTTCTCATCCACAGACGTAAACACGCCCGCACGCAGACTCCTCTTTGAGATGGAGCGAGTGCAGCTCATACTCAGTTTTGTAAAATGAGCTTTTCGTTTTGTGTATCGAGGGCTTCTCCAGCCCCCATCCCCCAATTCAAATCATTTTCCAACCTGTGTTGTCCACTTGCTATGTCATGGCATTATTTACGACATCATTTTTAATGATTAATAGCTGTCCGCCGTGTGGAAAGTCCCTTATTTTGGACACGTCTAATGGGTACTTGAACTAACTTTCCTTGGTTTCCGAGATTCACTATCAAAAAGTTTTCCTTGAATACCTATAATTCTACTTTTTGAATTTTCTGTTTTTCTACTTGACCGTTGTTCGCCCATTTGATTTGTAAAAGCTGATTACATATGAAAGGTTTACTATTTTACCATATATATAGCAATACGTTTTTATCGAATGCAATTAAAACTATTTCTATTGCAAAATACAAGGCACGTAGTGAAGTGCACAGGACAGAAACACGCAGCTCGGTGACGGTCCCATGCGAACTCGGCCGTCTGAGCCCCCCGTCCTCCCAAACGCCACCCTCTCCTCTCCCCAGCAGAAAACGACAAGACAAAACCAAACAAGCAAACACGCGAAACCCGTGACACCGCCTGCTGTGGCCAGCGATCCGTGGTGCGGCTCCGCGCCCCCCGGAGCCGCCTCGCTCGGCTCCGTACTTTTCGAGGCTTATGCGACGAGAACACACACGGTGCCTTCTGTGTTTGTTGCCCGTGTCTGCGAGGCCCCCTCCTTCCACTACGGGTGGTTTTGGGGGTGCTGGGTGACGTGGCCCTGGGCATTCTTGTAGGTGGTTCTCGCTTTTCTTTTGGGCATGAGCCTAACACCGTGCTGAAA
>NW_011910679.1:0-1550 GCF_000151845.1 Pteropus vampyrus | reverse complement strand
AATATTCCTGTACTGGATATTAAGTTAATAAGTACCCTGAGAGTATTTAGTTAAATAAATGAAGTGGAGCATTATTTACTATTGACCTTCATAATGATATTAATAATAGAAACATTTATGGTGTACCAATCACACGTCAGCAGCTATGCAAAGGGCTTTATGTTCACTAGTTCAGTTAACACTCAAGTGTCACATGATAGGTAAGTTTTTTTATCCTCTTTTTAGAGATAAGGAAACTGATGCTCAGGGAATTATGTTGCCAAAGGTCACAGGCTAGACAATGGTAGAACCAGGGCTTAAACCAGGCAACTTGCCTCTAGACCGTGCACTGTTCTGTGTCATACACCTAAAGGGTTAAAATCCTGACACCCACAGCGCTGATCTTTTGACACATTCATGGGTGGTGATCTGGCCAGCTTTGTTCTCCTCACTTAGGCTGCTCTGTCTGAAATTCAGCCTTTGAAAATCCTCTTCGGGCTCCTCACCCAGCTGTCCTTTTTTAAGGAGCAAAATAATATAGGACACCAAATTTTTGAACTAATTCACCCAACATGTTATTGACTTGTTAAAACAGTTTAATCCTATGAAACCAAGCTCAGATATGATGTCTGGGAGTCTAGGGCATGCAGAAGAGAGGAGGCAAAAGAAATTCCCGCAAGAGCGTTTTCCCTTCCACTGACTCTGTTTAAAAACAAGCTTGTATGTAGGGTATCGTTCAGCGGTGCACAGAAGATAATGTTCATAGTCATATAGCAAACACCAGGTGAATTTTAAAAATTGGATACAATCCAAATAAGGTTTATTATTACTCATATTGTAAATCAACATATGACAATTGATAAAACATGCTCAAATACAATTTGGGAAAATGGTGGTGGTTCTGAGCTACATGACAGTTCCTCGCTGTCAGTTTTTTTGGGTGGTTTCTTTGGGTGGTGGCAGTACAGTCACCTCTTTGTTACCTGGAATGCCAAAGACTGTGCTAGGTGGTTGCCTAGCAACCCTTGTCTCTTTTGTAAAAAAGGTATTTTTGGATTGTACAATGCAAAATTTTGTATTTGTACTTATTGGTGATTTAAAAATGAGCTTTCTATTTGTGTGTTAGAATACAACAAATTTCATGTAGTCCATGAAACCCTTGAGTAATAATTATGTGACAGTGAAGACTTATTTGGTGAAGCTATAAGCAGTAATGGCTCCACAATCATTGAGACATTTCAAAATCCTGCTGGAAAGCATAAAGGACTGAAAGACTGTGCTGCGTCTAATGGAATTGCATGTTTCTTATGAAATGTTGCGTTTTTAATACATATATTATTAGTGCTCTCGTGGTCTAAATGTACTTTTATTGAAGATATTATCTTAAAAGTTGCTTAGCACTCAAAGCTATAGTCATGAGAAAGATGCAAAACAATATAAAATGTGTAGGATATTTTTCATTATTTTCTCCTAGATCTTATGAACATGATGATTTGCCTTTTCATTTTCATTCTAAATGAGGAAGCCCTTAGGCTTTCACATTCTAATCTTCATCTTTGAATTTGGCTTTC
>NW_011910678.1:0-2524 GCF_000151845.1 Pteropus vampyrus | reverse complement strand
CCCATTTACATGGGGCTGCTCCTTTTTCAGCATCCCCTTGAAACCAAGGACTGGGGCTGATGTCTTTAGATGCATGTCTGTCCCTAGACAGATTATAACTTTCTTAAAGCACCAGGTGTCCTGCTTCTTCTAGCAACCTGCTTCTACAGCCCCCACCGTGGTGGTAGGCACTCAGCATAGAATAATTGGATTGAGTTGGAGTGGAGATGCCAGTACTGTTAAGTGGTTCATGCCTCTGCACAAGCATGTGCATGCGTGCACCTGTGTGTGACTATGTATGTGTTGGGTTGGTTTAATCTAAAATGAGAAAGAATGAGTCTAATTCTGTGGTTGGTTTTGAGGGATGCTAGAAAGATCTTTTCCCTATGAATATATCCCTCTTTCTACTCGTGTGCATTGGTAATTTTTACCATTAGAAATATACTTCTTTATTGTAAGGACAAACATCTGTAGTCCTGTAAACTTTGATGTGAATTATTGGTCTTTTCTTTTAGCTCTAGAGAAATTTCAGTGGTGAGAGGTAGCCTGGAGGCCCTGGTGGTGAAGAGGCGACAGAAGAGGGGAAAGGACAGAGAAAGCGGAGAGGGCTCCCCTACCAAAGACAAACTGCTTCTTTTGTAATTTAATTGACAGCTGACCTTTGCCCTATCTTCCCAAGTAAATTGAAAGCTTCAGGGCAGTGTATATGCCAGAGCACAGAAGACATTGTCCCTGTGCACAGAACCTCAGGAAGGGCTGTCTCTGGGTCTCAGAGTCATGTAGGCATGATGGCCTAGGCAAAACAAACATCACTGTGAGGATGAATCATGGGGGGTCCACATGCAGTCAGAGGGGCTCATCTCTAATATCCCTTTACACATCTTGCACTGATATTGCTCAGGACCCCTTGACAGGACAGACCCTGTTCTGCAGTGAAAAGTATAATCTGCAGGCTTTGGATGGAGCTAGCCACACCTGGGTTTGATCTCAGCTTGGGAACTTCACAGCTTCATGACCTTGACCAAATGATTTAAACTTTCTGATCACCAGAGATAAAAACAACACTGACCTTGTATATGTGACAGTAGTATCAAATGAGATGCCATGTATGCAAGGCCTGTTGCTAACTTATTGTTAATGTGTCTGTTAAGATAGATTTCTCTTCCTCAAAATTTTTTTTTTGTAGTTAATAAAAGAATGTACCCTTGAAGGTATTGAGTTCAGAAATCGTTTCTCCAGGATGATTGGGGTACAAACTCAAGAATTGGCAAAGAACATCAAGAAAGAGAAAGGCTCCCAGAGGGGGCTGTCCCCCTTGCAACTTGATGTTCACATGGTTCTCCTACCTGGCATCTGTGGGCAGGGGGCCAGACTGCTCCTTGGAAGCTGTGACACTGCATTGTTCTTGTCACTTATGCTGGCCATTCAGGCAGGGCTCTCAAAAAATTGGCTTAGGAAATAGTTTGAAAGTTATTACTTGGGATTCAGGAAACTCCAGGTGGCTTTTGAGAGCTGCCCCCAAGTGTAGCCAGAGATGCCTCCTCAGTTGTTCGCTTTTAGGACTTTCATTATTTTTCATGTTTATTTCTGGCTGGAGCCAGAGCTGGAGTATTCATGAGCTCTCACCATCTGTTTTTTTTTTTTTTTACACCAGACTCTTTGTTTCTTTGAGACAGAAATAAGCTTGTTCCTCAGTCCCCTCTGCCCCACCCATAGCGGTCAAGGAAACTAGCCCTTGTAATTGTAAATTACCTATGAAGAAGACAAAGCCTTTGGCTCCCTTCCTGGCTAAAGCTTCAAGATCAGCGATGATAGAGGAAATTAATGAAAGCTGCTGCAGAGCTGCTGCCTGTTGGTGGTTTCTGAGAGGCAGCAATCGAAGTTGGTTTTGGGGAATGAACATTCCAATAAGGATTTCTGTTTAGGGTACAGTTATTACACATGCCATAGGCTCCAGACAGGCCTCAGGTTTCTTGGAATTAGTTCTGATTTGCTCACTAGTAACTAATTTTATTTTAAATGTAACCTCTTTCCCTCATCTGGTTGCACCCTCCCCTGAGAAAAAAATGAAGCCCTCCAAACACAATACAGTGGTAGATTAAAATGAAGTCAAATGCATCTCTCGCTCACTCTTTCCTTCTTTCTAATAGCAGGATGAGGCTTGGTTGAACTCATTTTCCCTTTCATCTCGGCTCATCCCCTTGGGTTGGTGTTAAACAGCTGTCATACTTGGGCTGCCCAGGAATCCACTTATGCAACAAACCAGCCAGCCTTCTTAATTGTCCTCCTGCGACTGAACTAAATTTGTTGTCGTAATTCTTGAATGCGTGAGTTCCTGGGCCTCGAGCCTGTGACTGTCATTGCTGAACACAGCCAGTCATTTGCCCTCAGCCAGACCCCCACGTGAATTGATTTGGATGGAGCTAACAAGGCATAGTGGTGGGGGTTTCACTTCAAACATGGAAGGAGGAAAAGGGATAAGGCCATGGGAGAGGTGGTAAGCTTGTTAAAAACGAAGTGATTTCTTGTTCACGTATAAGGGACA
>NW_011910677.1:0-1527 GCF_000151845.1 Pteropus vampyrus | reverse complement strand
ATATTTAATTTTTATTTTTTTTATTTTTTAATTAAGTTTATTAGGGTAACATTGGTTAATACAACCATATAACTTTCAGGTGTACATTATCATTTGACATCTGTATATTCTATTGCGTGTTTACCACCCAAAGTCCAGTTTCCTTCAGCTACCATATATTTGATCCCCTTTACCCATTTTACCCTCCCACTATCCCCTATATTTGACCCTCTTTACCTCATCTACCTTCCCCCTTCTATCCCACCCCCAACCTTCTGGTAACCATGAGTCTCTGTTTGTTTGTCCTGCTCATGTGTTGCTTTTAGGTTTATATCCCACATACAAGTGATATAATGTGATTTTCAACTTTTTCTGTCTGGCTTATTTTGCTTAGCGTGATTATCTTGAGGTCCATCCAGGTTGTTGCAAATGGCAGTATTTCATCTCTTCTTAAGGCTGAGCAATACTCCATTGTATATATGTACCACAACTTCTTTAGCCAATCATCTATCATGGACACTTCAGTTGCTTCCATGTCCTGGTCACTGTGAATAATGCTGCTATGAACATCGGCATGCAAATATCTTTTCGGATAAGAGTTTTCAAGTGTTTGGGGTAAATACCCAGTAGAGGGATTGCCGGATCATAAGGTAGATCAATTCTCAGTTTTTTGAGGGACCTCCATACTGTTTTACATAATGGCTGTACCAATTTACAGTCCCACCAGCAGTGTATGAGGATTTCTTCTTCTCCACATCCTCTCCAGCATTTATTACTTGTTCTGTTGATTATAGCTATTTCAACAGATGTGAGATGATATCTCATTGTGGTTTTGATTTGCATTTCTCTAATAGCTAGCAATATTGAGCATCTTTTCACAATTTGTTGGCCATTTGTATGTCCTCTGGGGATAAGTGTCTGTTTGGGATTATCTGCTCATTTTTTGATTGGATCGTTTTTTGTTGTTGTTGTTGTTGTTGTTGTTAGTGAGTCATAGGGGTTCTTTTTATATTTTGGATATTAGACACTTATCGAAGACATTGCTTGCAAATATATTTTCACATTCGGATGGCTGTCTCTTTACTGTGTTGATGGTTTCTTTTGCTGAGCAGAAGCTTTGCAGTTTGATGTAGTCCCATTCATTTATTTTGCTTTTACTCCCTTTGCCATTGAGGTCAAATTCATAAAATCCTCTTTAAGTCCAAGGTCCTTGAGTTTAGTTCCTATGTTTTCCTCTATGCATTTTATTGCTTCAGGTCTTTTATTCAGGTCCTTAATCCATTTTGAGTTAATTTTGGTGTGGCTTTCCAGTTTTCCCAGCACCATTTATTAAAGAGGCTTTCCTTTCTCTACTATATGTTTTCGCTTTTTCGTCGAAAATTATTTGCTTGTATAAACATGGATTTGCTTCTGGACTCGATTCCATTCCACTGGTCCGTGTGTCTGTTTTTCTGCAAATACCATACTGTTTTGATTTCTGTCGCTTTGTAGTATAATTTGAAGTCAGGCAGAATGATGCCTCCAGCCTCGTTCTTTTTTTCTCAGGAT
>NW_011910676.1:0-2476 GCF_000151845.1 Pteropus vampyrus | reverse complement strand
CAAGCAGCATAACTCAGGAAAAGTTGGGCGAGGTCATGAAGGAAACGCTAACAAAAGGCCAGTGGCCACAACAACATTTTGACGTTCTTCCTCCAACTCCCGCGTCTTATCTCCAGTTTCCTCTTGTAGCTGACTTACTCGATTTGCAAAGAGCTACCACTTGCGGCTTGTTAGCGATTTCTTAGAATACCATAATTCTCGGTGATTGTATTTAAGAGAAGACTGAGGGCTAGAGTATGACATCTAAATTGAGAGGCCTGAGGAGGAAATGAGAATCAGAGAGTTAGTGTGTGTTCTGGCCCCAGACTGTGTCTTCAGGCAAGTTCTTTTTCACCTCTATTTACACAGATCAGAATGGGTTTCCGCATGACCATGGCCTTGGGGTGTTTCTCAGTCAAAGAAAGATCAAAGAGAAAGCTATAGAAATGCCAATTGTATCTTTATGTTTTTTGCATCAAATAAACAGCCTAGGAGAATATGGAGTAATTCAGACTCTGACACATCCCGGGCCAACTTTAGAGGCTATGAGAAAAATTATGTGCAGGGTCAATTTTGGGGGTCATGCTTTCTGACCCAGTGGGTAAAATATTTGATAGGAGAATAAAATGCTGCTGATGATAAAAGATACAATGATTTATTCATGAAGAACATGTCTTTTGGAAGTGAGAATAGACCCAGACCAGAAAGTCTTAGGACCACTTGGATAAAATGTCCCTATTGGGCATCCGCAAGAGGCTTGTGTCATGTTTCTTGATAGCAATGGGAGACAAAGAAAAAGCCCAAGTACTATACGGCTGACTGTGTGGTTGAGAAGAAATGGAGAGGTTTGTTCAGCATCTGACTTCAAAAAAGACAAAGAAACGAGAAAGACCTACATTAGCCCACAGAAAAATTTCCTAGAGTTTATTGCTTTGTTGCTGACGGAAAACATTTTGTTAAATAAAGATCAATGGAAGGATATTAAAATGAACAAAGAGAAGCAGATGTACAACATTTATAAGCATTATCCCTTATGCACATACTGGATGTTCAAATGCCTGTTCCCTCTCCTCCATTTCTCTCTGTACTTTCATATTCCCTATTTCTTCCCTGAAATATGTTCACCCAATGGAATTGAAACAGATGTCATAACTTGCAGAACTATATCATGACTCACAAAACAGACTGACTGCACTAAACCTTAATATGGCAGAAAACTATGTAAGCTTTAACTTTTTTTTGAATAGCAGCTCATTCTGATCCATATGTTCTATATGACTGGAGAAAACTGACCTTACAGTAATCCTGCACAGATTCAGGTGTTCTACAGATGAGAGCACTGAGCAGGCAACTCTGTATTTATGAATTCTAACCAATCTCTGCCAAGATAGAGCTATCGTATAGGTAACTCTACGCCCCTCAAATCTATAAGAATCCTTCCCTATCTGCTCCCGTTTGAGATACCGCCCAGCTCCCCAGTAATGTCTGTTGTCCCTTGTTGCCAGCCAATCAACTGAGCTCTGACTATAGGTGCATCGTGGTGCTCTGGCTGGCCAGCTGTCACACTAATGGCTTTTAACTGACATAAGGGCTGCTCTTTGCAGGAGATGAAAGGTCCCAGTCTATTCCCTTTTCCTTCTCGCTCGTTCTCTCAGGCTGTCTTCACGGCTCGACTATGTCCTAGGAAAAGAAGTTCCCAGAAGAGAAGTGACTAATTTTATTTGACCCAACCAAGTTCTTCTGCCAATTATTCCTTAGCTGAAGTCAAGATGTCTTTACTACCTGCCTAAATTCTGGTCCAAGAGCACATTTGCCTATCTCAGTTTTAATCCAATCTTCATTCTCTCTGTCTCTGTCTCTGTCTCTGTCTCTGTCTCTGTCTCTGTCTCTGTCTCTCTCTCTCTCTCTCTCATTCTCTCTTTTTTTCTAGAGGAATTGTTGGTATTTGCACAAGAAAAGAAAAAATGTACACAGAACATCTCTTTGAAAACTCTGATTTCTGAGAGAAACTAGCCTCTGAAATAGCCCATGTTTTTCTCAGCGTGGGAGTGCATTCAAAAGGCATTTGGGTCACGAGAGGCAGCATCTCTCAACTGACATCGAAAGCTCTGATTCTCAGCCCTGATCACCCAGCTCATTAATAGTGATGTCAACTCAAAGACTCCATTTACTCAACAACGACATAAAAAGATGGGTGTGGTTCTTTTTTAAAGTGACTTATTGTTTCATTTTCATAATATGTGCTATTAAATATCTAGAATATATAGATATTACTATCTATATTTTGTATGAAAAGGCCATTAAATTGCATTTGTGTAAAAAAAAAATTTTAAATTCTATTATCAAGGTATAACCACAATTTTCATTTTTGTGTCTTAATTTTCTAGAGCTTTTTTTTTGTATTGTTAATTTAAAATTAAAAAGCCAAAATGAAAGGCAACAAGCATTTATTTGGGATCAAAGAACTGTAATTCTGGAAACACAGATTCTGGCAGAA
>NW_011910675.1:0-2117 GCF_000151845.1 Pteropus vampyrus | reverse complement strand
CAATGCAATGAGCCAGGACTCCCAGGATCCGGGTGAGTCCTCGACCAGCTACCGACAACAGCCTATGTATCTTCCACAAGCTGCTGACCCTCCCCAGGCTTTAGTCCTCAGCTGTAAAATAAGACTGTTACATAGTGACTGCAGGGGGCTGGGAGACTGGAGAATGGAGAGTTAGTGCTCAGTGGGTGCAGAGTTTTCATTTTACAAGATGAAAAGAATCTGGAGATGGATGGTCGCGATGGAAGCACAATCTTACGAATATATGTAATAGCTCCGACCTGTACACTTAAAAATGGTTAAGATGATACATTTCACACGTATTTTGCCACGATTTTAAAAACTGGAGGAAAAATAAGGCTGTCGGACTCGAGATCTTGCAACTGTTCTGTTTATGACACAGCATTTTAGGTCACAGAATAAAAATATTCTGCCGCCTCCTACTCTCTGCAAACTTGGGTGGCAAAGATGATTTCAGTTCTCTCAATTATCTGAGCCACGGATGGTTCTGTCTCACCCTCAAGATCGGGGATTTTTTTTTATCCGAGCCTCTGCTGGTTTTGCAGATGGCTCTCTGTGAAAATCTGCCTATTGTAAGACTCTGTGTGTGTGCGTGTGTGTGTGTTGGGATTGCTTGTGATAGGTGCTTCCCTGATTTCACAAGGATGGTGTCTGGCTAGCATCACTTAGGGTGACTGAGTCCCAATCGATCTGGCCAGATTTGAACTAGAGCTCTAAAAACCAGATGTGAGTCTTTACCTGCCCTAGACCAAAGGTAATGGAAATCTTCAGATGCTGAGCGTCCAGTGTGGTCCAAAGGTTTCAGGACTGGATGTTGATTCTGTGGTTCTGTTCCTGGCATCTGGCTTCATTAGGCCATAAAAAAGTAGAGTTTATGACTCTTCTGGTTGGAACAATAACTTTTATAATATCCATAGTGGTTGAGAGGTTATCAGAGAGAGAAAGCCAACCAGCTAAACTTCTCTGCATCCTTGTATTTGTCATGGGTGGTGCCAACTGTCTACGTTAGCTTTTTAATCTCTCACCAACCCCATAAAGCAGGTGTTATGACTGCCATTTTCAGATTTAGCTCAGAGAAGCTTAGAGACTCTACCAAGTTCACACGGCCAGCAGAGCCTGGTTCAAATGCAGATTTTCTGATCCCTAAACCAGCATCTTTTTCTTTTCTTTTTTGCAACGTTGCTTAGCCAATTTTGATGACGATGCTACTTGTTAAAATTTAATTTCTTAGTTCAGTTAAACCCTAAGCTTCGATGCCTCTCGCACAGGGGTGAGTAAGACACTGTCCCTGTGTTTGCGCTGCCGGACTGCACACTCTGTGAGAACAGGGACCGGATTCATCGAGGGTTGGTAAGAGGCTGGCATACGCAGGAGCTTCATAACTGTGGGTTCGAGGGACGAGCAGCCGAGCCCCAGCAAAGCCCTCTGTGCTAGAACTTGGCTTGTGGTAGCCTCCTCTGATTAGTTTCTGTTCTGCCTTCTGCAGGGGGTACCTTTATGGACACTTGACGTGCCACCCCGATCCCTCTTCCCTCCAGGACTTGCTTCCCTAGCTGCTGGGAGCGCTGTCACCAGACAGCGTCAGCCGTCAGCCCTGTTGGGGTTTGTCTTAGCTGCACAGAGCTGACTGGTCCTTCCTGGGGCGGCTGCCTCGGATGGGGGAGGTCTAAAGGCTGGGTCAGCTCTGTCCAAAGGGAGACTGTGAAGGTCGCTGTGGCTCCTGTGCTCCCTGTGGGGTCAGCAAAGCTGTCATTGGGTCTTGCCTTCTCCCTCTGCCCAAGCACGATGGTTTCAGTGACACTGCTCGATAAATATCCTGT
This sequence comes from Pteropus vampyrus, assembly GCF_000151845.1. Lineage (NCBI taxonomy): Eukaryota > Metazoa > Chordata > Mammalia > Chiroptera > Pteropodidae > Pteropus > Pteropus vampyrus. The sequence continues at coordinate 279 of NW_011910675.1, read as the reverse complement.
TCATCGTTCTGTTCGGAATCGGCTTCCTGGGAGGCCCAGCCGGCACCAGCGCCCCGCTCCTCCGTCAGAGCCTGGAAGAGTGGCCCTGCATCCCAGAGGAACCTCTTCTCCAAGCGACACAGCTACACAATCTCCGGCTTCTGGGCATGCCTCCACATTGAGTGTCTTCTCAGGTGCTCCTGAATTCACAGTCCTGGGGGCTAGTGAGGGCGCCTGGTTTCCTGAAGCGATTCTGAGACCTGGCACCTCCCCATGGACTTTGGTGGCTGTCACTGGGCG
>NW_011910674.1:0-1683 GCF_000151845.1 Pteropus vampyrus | reverse complement strand
GAGGGTGGAGTCTGTGCCGGGGAAGCGACTTTTGTTGTTTTCTCCCCGGTCAGCTTGTAAGGTGCTACAGGGAGGGAGCCATGTCTGAAGCTCGTTAACTGCATCCCCTCTGTGCCAGCCCTGCACTTGCACGTAATCAGTGCTCAGTGAAAGTACGTGGCTCGTCGGACTGGTCAATTAAACCGTCTTTGAGGGATGGACCTCAAAGACACTACAACCTGATGGTTTGGAGCTTGGGATTCAAGCCCAGACAATCTACATTTGTGTCCTGGCTCTGGCATAGCCTGGCTGTGTGACCTCGGATGACTGTCTCACCTCTCTTATCCTCATCTCTACGATGGGGGCAATCGTTTCTCCTTCATAGTGTGGTGGTGAGGATCAAAGGAGGTTGTCTGACAAGGAGCATGCCCTCATGTTGAAAGCTGGACATGTGGGGAAGCCGCAGTGAAGCAGTGGCAGCTAACATGAGGAGAGGCACCCTCTTGAGTAGACTAGGATTCTGGACCATTCCCAGGCTGTTTACCTTGTAGAGGGGAAAAGGGTCACATTTCATGGGCAAAATTTCAGGACTCAAAATGCGATTGGACAGAGAAGGAAGGAAAATATTGTCTTCCGCGACCTCAGGAGCACCTGCCTCCTGGAGCCATCTTCAGAGTCTGTGGGACCTCACCCTCCCGAATCTAGGTCTGGGGTCAGATGCCACTCACCCAGCAGTCCCAAAGCCAGGCCCCCCAAGGCGATTCCCATGGCACGGCCTCTCTCATAGTCATCAGTATAGACACTTGCCAGCATCCCAAGACCTGAGAGTAACAGATGAAGTTAGAATGGAGGAGTTTTCTGTCTGCCTCTCTCACAGGGTCCTGGTCTCTGCTCAGTTACATCTTCAGGGATCATCTTGGCTGGTGTTTCAGCTTGAGGGGTTTTACAAAACTTAACCCATAGTATTTTACCAATACTGCCTCACTGATCCCCCGAACTCCCACATTGCTCACTCCTTCTATTCAGAATATTGTTGGAAGTGAAAAGTCTCTGGGAACGGAACACAGAATACCATTGTCCCATGACACCACATTTCATACTATTTTAGCATTTCCTAGCATATTTCCCTGAATGAATGGACATGGAGTAGGTTGAGGCAGGGAAAACCTATAAACACAGAGCACTGTTCTATTCGACAGGAATGCCCTGGGACAAGTATGAAGGCACTGAGTGCCTGGAAGAGAGCACGGGCTGGGCTCTCATGTCCATTCCCCCACGTGTAAAATGGCACAGGATGACATTCAACATTGTATTTGCAAACTGCAATGGTTTTACTGGTAGTATTAACATTACTGTTCCTATAAAATGGCAAGAGGGGACAGAGAAAAGACCATAGAGGGAGATTAAGTAAAAGCCTGGCTTATTTCATGGTTTTACCTCGGGCTTGCTCTGAGCTGAGCTGGCTCCATCTAAACATCATCAGAGGAAGTTAAGTCAGAAACTTATAAGCACTGCCAGCAACTCTACAATTATCTTGTTTTTGAATTCCAATTTCTGCCTCCTATTTTTTTCCCTTAATTTCTTTATTTTTGGTTTGACTGGGATGATCTAGGGATGCTTGATATTTTCCTTAATTTCTTTATTTTTTAAATTTATTTTTATTTTTATTATTATTTTTTTTAGGCGAGGCAACTCTTGGTTGAC
>NW_011910673.1:0-2370 GCF_000151845.1 Pteropus vampyrus | reverse complement strand
GCACTTATTACCCTGCACTGTGATTTTTCATTCACAAATCATATGCCCTTCCTTGAGGGTACGAATAGGGTTTTATTATCTTTGTATCTTCAGCGGCTAAGAATGTGGGAAGGAAGGAAGGAAGGAAGGAAGGAAGGAAGGAAGGAAGGAAGGAAGGAAGGAAGGAAGGAAGGAAGGAGTGCACTGAGAATGAACTAGATCCTTGGAAACTGGTTAGGAGAAATAGCCAGAGTTCCTTCTTTATTAATTTGTTTCATGATGGAGTTTTCTTAGATGAAGTTATCACTCGGATATCAGGCTCTGTGGTTGATTGGGTTTGGGGCAGAGACTGCATCACACGTCCCTGTGCCCTGAAGTTTTCTGTTGTTACACGGAGAGCCAGGTCTCAGCAAAAGCCGGATTTTTTAATTTTATTATTATGATTATTTTTGCCATCTGCCCAGCTTTCTTCTAAACCAATGGTTCTCAAACTTTACTGAGTGTCAGGATTGTCTGGAGTGCACGTTAAAACATTTCGACAAGTTCTCACTTGATGCTGATGCTGCTGGTCCAGGGACCGTAGTTTGAGAACCACTGGTCGAAATGTTTTCATCTGGTCCCTGAACAAGGTACCAGATGGATCTCCTGCCAAGTCCAAGGAGCTGGGGGTATAAAATGTCCGGCCCCCGTGCCAGGGCCCAGCACGCCTCATCCTCACGTAAGCTTGGACTGTCTTCTCTGTGCAGTCTGCATAGGCAAACCTGACTGTCCCAGCCCGTGTTAAAAGGCTGCCAGGCCCTAAAGATTACTGCTGCAGGGTCTGAAAGTTTACCATGGTCTTTACTGGCTTTTTTTTTTTTTTTTTTTTTTGGAGAAGCATGTGAGGCTTCGGGGAAGAGAATTTTCCATCCTGGGAAAACCCCAGGCTCCAGGAGCTAACCTTTGTACAGGAGACAACAGCCAGGTGCCACACCTGCTGCTTTCCAGAGGCCAAAGCTCCGAGAAGGAGGACACTGGCCGTCACCCGTGAGGGTTTCTGTGTCCTCTCCATGCCACCCAGTCTGCTCCTGAGCCCAGCACCTCTGTCTTGATCTTTACAGAAGAAGGTGAGAACGTGGGTCAAGCTCTGCTTCCAGCAGCTTCCTCACCACAGTGCCCGGTGCTCAGGCCTCGTGCCACCGCTCTCCAGCCTGTCGGCCCTGCTCTGACACGCTGGCCGCCCTGCCGTCCCTCAAACACCAAGTTTGTTCCCATCTTGGGGCTCCGCAGTCTTTCTGCCTACAAAGCGGGGTCCCCAGGTGGGACACGAGACTGTCTGTTCGGGCCCTGGTTCCAGAAAGAGCTTCCTGTCACACTCCGCAAATCAGCCCCACCTACCACTGGCTCCTTCAGCCCCTATGTTCAGAGCACTTGTCACCATCTGTCGCCACCTCCGGAATGTAAACCTCACAAAGGCTGGAACCCTGTCTGCCTTTCCTAGATGTGTCCCAAGCACACAGCACGTGGCTGGTCCATTGTCCACATGTGATAAAGATTTATGGGACGAACGTGTGGCCTCTACCAAGTACGCTGTAGAAGGCAGAGACTAGAATCCTTAAATGAGATATCCCAGACCTTGGCTCTAAAATCCAGATTTACTGATTCCAGGTTTACTTCCTAACAGATCTTTTAGATGGGGAGAGCTGGGGCCACAAAAGAAGCTACTGCCACCGCCCCTGTTGCTCCAGACAGGCCCCTCAACCTGTGTTGTCCTGACCTGCCTCACCCGCCAAAGGGTTGGATGACATTTGTCTTGCCCCCAAGACTGTGTCAAGGCTCCGATGCAGTGACCGCTGAGAAAATGCTGTGTGGGGACAAAGGTGTTGACAAATTCGAGGCCTGGGGAGGGTTATATCCCCTATGGCTTTAAAATCTGCGTGTGGCCTTTAATTTTAGATGAGCTTTCCATGCTCGTAGTTTAAAAAAGATAAAGCATCGTTTGATTTCTCTATAAGCTTGAGGCAAGCCCGCCACAGATTAAAACTCTACGGAGTTACATCTGGGAAAGGAACCCTGGAACCCGAGTCCCCGCCGAGGGACAGACTAACTCGGCCGTTTCTCTGTCTCCGTTTTCCTGCTCATCCACGTGCTCGTCCGCTGTCCTCTTGAGACAGGCCGGGCTTTCTGCTTAGCATGAGGGAACTAAAGTGTGAGTTAAAGAACAGTTCGGGGTCCACATTCCTAGACCAGGGAAGAGTTCAGGGAGGATCTTAAAAAGCGATTTTAGTTGACGTCAGGTAAGTGGCCCGATTGAAGAGATCTGAGCCTCCCACATGGCCCATATGGAGTCCTTCGTGATGACCTGGCTTTCCACTTCTCACCTGGGCAGGAAATTAAAGGAGTAAAGATTTT
>NW_011910672.1:0-1595 GCF_000151845.1 Pteropus vampyrus | reverse complement strand
CGAACACGGGATGGAGCTTAGGAGCTGGCTCCCTCTAAAGAAGCTCCTTTTCCAGAAGCAGGGAACGCGTCCTTGTCCTCCTAGGCCCGCCCAGAGTGGCAGGATGCCCAGCATATGGCACAGAGGTGGCGCCCAGGGACGTTTGTTGAGTGAATCACGGCCGAATGGAGGGAGCAAACGGGGCCAGCCCTGCTCCTTCCTCTGCTCTGCACCCCGCCCCGCCCTGCTCAGTCCCCGAGATGTGTCCCCTCAGCAAGGTGGCGCCCACAGCCGCTCGGTGCTCCTCCCGCTGGGGCAGAGCCAGCTGGCAGGTGTCTCAGTGTGACCCCCAGGCCACAGGCCAGAGCCTCGGAGCGTGCTGAGCTTGGGGCACGGTCCCAGGGTGCTCTCTGCAGCCAGGTCCAGGCGCGGCCACCCTCAGGCTTGGGCACAGGGTGGGAAGGGGCACCGCGGGGGAGGGTCCCGCCGGCAAATGGAGGGGTCGGTGACCCACGAAACTGCACGACGAGAGCAAGCGCTCTGAGAGGGCCGGCTCCCCCCATGCCTCAGTACGGGCGACACAGCGGCTCCTGGTGGATGGGACTTCGTCAGGCCCACGAGGTGGACATGAGCGTCCCGGGCTCCAGCAGGCCGGCTGAAGCGGCGGGGGGTGACACAGGAAGGAGGGGCTCCGGAGGACGAGCTCGCCCGGCCCGTGCATGGCAGCGTCCCTTGTGTTTGCGGCCTGCGGCCTCCGGGGAGGAGCTGAGACCGGCCGCAGTCGGTGACGGAGGTGACGTCCCGAGCAGTCGGTCCTCCTTCGGCACTCGGCGAGGTCGGGGTGCCAGGACTTCACGTCCCTGTGAAAGAGGAAGAGTGGGAATGACCAGGCCGCTGTCGTCACTGGGGACAGGGCCCTGGTCCCTCCTCCCGGCCCGTCCCTGTCCTCTGTCCCCTGTCCCCTGGCCCCCCGCTGCCAGGCGACGCCCACGCTGTGCCCTCCTCCCCAGGCTAGTGGCAGTGGCTGTCTAAGGTTTGGGCGTCCCCTGCCCACCCAGATGCCTCGGGCTCCGAGGCTGAGTGTGCCTGGAGCCTGGCCGGTTCTGGACTTTCTGCGGCCCCCCGGCCCACACCCCTTCCTCTCGACAAGCCCCGGAGGCAGCTTGACCGCAGAAAGGAGCCGGCAGCGCCCGCGTTCTGAGCTTCGCTTGCTTCTCTGTCTCTGCCAAGGAGAAGCGTCTCCCCTGGGGGAGGCGGCCCCCGCATGGCCTTTTGACTTGACGCGTGTGTCCCTGGTTTGAAGGGTCACTGACCACCTTGTTCTCTGACCTGCTGGGCCGACCCAATCACATACCTTGGGGGCTGCTCGTGGGATGCTCGGCGGTGGGTTTACGCGGGCTCTGCCCCCGGAAGCTTTGGGCCAGTGGTGGGTTCCTGAGGCACCTTGGAGACGTCTGCCGTTTTCAGACACGTGGCAGCTGGTGGTCCACTTCAGGGGCCTGCGCGGGGCCTCTCATCCTGGCCCCAGGGGTGAGGAGCTCCGACTGACCACGCACCTGCACCTGGTAGCACCTGGCAGCACCTGGCCACCTGTTCATTAGCATCTTAAAAGCATC
>NW_011910671.1:0-1975 GCF_000151845.1 Pteropus vampyrus | reverse complement strand
ACTAATTTTAGCATCCATTGAACGGTTCTCGCCTGCAGCCATTATTACTGTGGCGGTTTTCTGCTGGTGATTTTCTATATTTATCTTTTCTTCTATATTAATTGGAATTTTATGAGGAAGATCTGTCCCGTCTCTCCCATGTATTTATTTTACTTAGTTATTTATGTCATTGTGGTCTCATGGATTATAATCCATTACTATCATTATCATGTTATAAGTAAGAACTTACAAGAAGTATTTTTGAATAGTCAATAACATCGAGATGATTCAAAACAAAGGTGTCTTAGAGTATGTGGCAAAAAAATATCATGTTCTGGATACCTATTTCCACTGCTATGAGTTTATTTTTATTCCAGAAGTAATAAAAGTGTTGGGAAAACAGTCATTAATAAAAATTGCTAGAGTCTCAAGTTTTACTTCTAACCTGGATTCTGATGATACCTACTGAGTAACTGTTGCATCATCTTCAGATATTTTTGGCAAATGTTTCTTAACCAGGTTTCTTAACCTTCAGATTTAAACTTAAAATTTCATACGGCACATATTATATATAGAGAGATAAGGACTGGTTTCCCCTGAGTACCCTAAAAAACAAAATGACTAGAAGGCAACATGTTTATTAAAGAGTACTTAATATTCAGCCTTAAATGTCTTGACATCTAACAGTTAAAAGTAACTAGCATTCAGACAAAATGCAAGTTAATTGAGAAAGGATACCTGCGCCAATTAAATAATTGGTTTTTATTTAAAAAAAAAAAAAAAACCCTTCCCCCCCACTCGGCCCAGCTCTGTTAGTCACCGTGTTGCCTTCTTTGTGCACCAGCCGTGTCTGAGTGCTCACTCAGGGTCGTCACTTTCTAGGAACCCAGGCCTAGATTTTATCCACAGAACTACATTCTCTTAGCTTGGAGTGAAAGCGGGGACGGGGCAGAGTTTTTTGTTTTTTGTTTTTTGTTTTTTTAATAGTCACCAGCAAAACATACTGGACTTGCACTTGTTAGAGCACAGCTAATGAAAACCAAAAGTCGGTTTGTACCATTTTATTTCTCATTCTCTAATTACTATCTCTTAAAGTGAATTTTAAAGTTCTTACCCTAGGAAGTCCTTTATGAAAACTAAAAATGTGGTTGGCCTCGTGACCTTGGACTAACTTTTTAACTTCTGAGCATTATTATTATTATTTAAAATGGGTATTATATTCTACTTCAGATTCTGATGAGCAGGAGAAATTCATATAAATTATTTTAGCATGGTGGAGTTGTTCATATGTTAAATAAAATAGGTCTTTGTGGTTTGTTTTTGGAATTAGAAGTCAGTGATTTAATCCCTATTATAATTTTGTATAGAGAATCCACTATTATGCAGCATTTTGACTAACGTGCTTTCTCCTCTCCTAATGAGATTGTCAGTATGTTTAAAGTGATAACTATTAAAAAAAATTATATAGTAATGTACAAGTGAAATAGTCATAAATTCACCTCCCAGAGATCACTACTGCTAATAGTTGTTACATCTTTTAAAAAAAATTAAAATTTTTAAATTTAATTGACGTGCAATGTTATATTAGTTTCAGGTATACAAAATAGTGATTAGACATTTATATAACTCAGAGTGGTCACCCCAGTGAGCCTGGTGCGCGTCTGACAGCATGCGCGCTTATTGCAGTCCCATCGACTTTAGTCCCTGTGCTGCGCCTCGTACCCCTGTGTCTGCTTTATAACTGGCAGTTTGTACTTCTCGTCCCTTCACCCTTTGACCTCCCCCCTCCTTTCCCATCTGGCAGCCAGCTATTCCTTCTCTGTATGAGTTTGTTTCTGTTTTGTTTGTTCATTTGTTTTTTTAGATTCCACATATAATTGAAATCATATGGTATTTGTTTTTCTCTGACTTATTTCACTTAACATGATACTCTCTAGGTCTGTTCATGTCGTTAGAAGCAACAAGATTTCATTCTTTTTTTATGGCTGAGTTATAT
>NW_011910670.1:0-2090 GCF_000151845.1 Pteropus vampyrus | reverse complement strand
ATCCGAAGCAGCGTGGCTTCTCCACGGAAGTCCGTCATTCTCTGCTGTCACGAACATTGCCCCGCATGCTCTCCTGGTGGCTAACGCGCTTCTCGAAGCCATACCCGACCTTTACTTTCTAGTCCTGCCCCTCCAAGACTCCTGGCAACTTCTACTGTCATTGCCTAGCTCCCGTCTGTCACAAAGAGCCTCTTGTCCTTGGCCCCTCGCCACGCCTCCCCTGTTCATCGATGACTTTGCTCTCTGGCTCTCTGTCCGCCCCTCCGCCCTGTCTAGCATCTATCCCGAGTGACCTCAGCAACCGCACGGGTGACTCATCCCGCAGCCGGGCCTCTCTGTGTCCTCACCTACTCCACGTGACAGCGTCAGCCTGCGGGAGGCAGAGCCCAGGCCGGAGTCCCCGAGGCAGCAGATCGATGAAGAGGCTGGATAGACGAGAAATGTCAAGGCCAGCTGCCCAGTTCTGCGGGGTCACATGTTGTGAGGGCAGGGGCTGGAAATCTGCGTGGTAACCATCGTCGCAGGTGATTCACAGACAAAGCAGAGTTTGAGACCTACTGTGCTAACCCTGGTTCTCATAAACAAAACAAAACAAAACAAAACAAACAAAACAAAACAAAACAAAGAAGAAAACTAGCCCGCAATTTAGCTGAGTAATTCAGAGATCACGCTGTCTAACTGGGGTCTCCTCTCTCTCCAGGTCATTTTCTCAATGACTCGGACGACGATGGCCTTGACATGGGACGAGTCTCTTTCTTTGCATTCTCTCTCTTCGTGTGCTGTCTCTTGATTCCTTTCCCCTCTCTTCAGTTTGGCGTTTTTACATGATGATTAATAATAACGAGCTCTTCCTGGGCGTCGACGGCGCAGCAGGCAGGTGCTCAGCCCGCCTCGTAGCCGCTCGCCCAACCCCCGGCGACAGCGACCGCGTCAGCAGGCGAGCGCTCACCTTGTTCTCACCCCGGTTTCCAGCGCCCTCGCCCCAGTGGGCTTTCTTTGCTTCCACGGGCGCCCGCCCACCCAGGGGCCCCCTCCAGCGCTTGCTCCCGGCCCTCCAAGCCTCTCTCAGTCTCCACTGGGCCGGTCCACACCCCGACCCCGGCCCTGACCCCGCTCTCCTTCAGCAGCAAGCGTGAACTTTAACTTTCCCGTACAACGGAAACTCGGACAAACCCACCCCACCTGCGAACGCAGGGCATCTGCGTCCGTGTCGTCTTCATCTACGTGCATTTTTATCTGGTATTTATAGAGTCTCAACCACGGGACGAGCGTGCGCTGTCCCGTTTCCAGGACGAGATGGCCCTACAGCTGAGCCTCGTTCTGGAGTGACAGCTAACGGGGCAGCTGGGAAGCTTTGCTGGGCACACGCCTGGTGGGGGGAGGCACTCCCCCGTCTCGGGTCTGCTGTCCTGACTGGCGGATGGCACTGCCCCTCACTGTCCCCGGAGCCCCTCGGGCACAGGTTGGGGACACGTAGCAGGTGAGACTCTCCCCGGGTCCCCGTTTAATGAGAGCAGCTGCATCCTTATCTGTTTCGTACCTTGGATTGTCTCCTAAGATTTCCTTTGCAAAAAAATAACAAAAGTATTTTAAGTTCGTAACAAAGTTTGGGAGGCCGCTATCCGCCATTTCTCCTGGACCATTTCTTAAAAAACACATGATCTGTTTCTTCTGATGACAGAGCTGGAGCTTAGGGACACCTTGCTCGACTGGCGAGTCTACTAGCCTTGTCCTCCGCTGGTTGCGAACCACACGACTGATCTCAGAGGACTCTTGCTTCGTCATCCTGGAAGCTTCGGGCCAAATTCCAGCTCCATAAAGATCTCGTGGTTTATCTAACTATATTCTTTTCTCTTGGGCCTTAACCACTCATTCCATTTTTCCGCTCGTATTGGTCTAGAGATTTTAGTTTCGCATATGTTTTCAGTAAGTTGCTTTGGATCCTTTTTGGAACAAGATTTGATACAACGAGAGATGGTGTATGTGAAACATTTTAAAAACTGTAACAGTAAATATACAAACATAAGTAGATAAGGCTTTTAGCCTTTTCAACAACTGCCTGGCAGCCCAGCCCTGAATCTCAGATCAGG
>NW_011910669.1:0-2384 GCF_000151845.1 Pteropus vampyrus | reverse complement strand
CCCCATAGGCAGTAATTTCTCTCTGTAAGTAGAGATCCTATTAAGGCCCTCAAGTGAAAGTATCATTGCCATTTGATACCCAGTGGTTAGATTTTTCCTAGGTTGAGGCATTGATGTGCATTTCTGTTGCTGAGCTAAGAGACAGCTCACCTAAGACGTTCACATCCTGAGTCATACGCACCTCCTCATTGCAGAGTCATGGACATTCTGGGAGGAAATGGAAGTGCTCACTCGTTTGGGAGCACAGCGGAACCGGCTTCTGGGGAGCTCTGTGCCTCCTCTTTCATTCATTAGCAGTGGCCCTGTCAACGTCAGTGCCTGCATGGTGGGCAGAAGCTGCCATGAGACACTCGGTGGCCTCCTGCTGCATGGTCAGGCTTCACTAGGACTCTTCACTGGGATTTTTTCTGTTGCCTGGGAAACCCAGCAGTGACTGTGTAGGAATGGCTGTAAGTGGGCTATAAGGGATGCTCTGAACACACCATCTTCATCTCTTTAGGGACCTCAATCGGAATCGGATTCGGCTGATCGAAGGTCTGACATTCCAGGGGCTTGACAGTTTGGAGGTGCTGAAGCTTCAGCGAAACAACATCAGCAAGCTAACAGATGGGGCCTTCTGGGGGCTGTCCAAGATGCATGTGCTGTAAGTGTGGGGCTGGGTTTGGGGCGGGGCCCTGGCTTTGCTTGGGTGCTGGGGACTTGCGTATGGTCTGTTTGCGTCATACATACGTGTGTTTATTCAGCCCCCTCCCCTGAAGAATCATTTAAGACTTCAGCTGAAGCCAGCTCCCGCTGCCCTTTGGGACTTCAGCTGGTCCTAACTCATTGTTTGGGGACTTTGCCAGATGAAAAAGTGTTTTCCTCTCAGGTTAGGAAAATCTCTTGGCAGGGGTGTGAGGTAGTGGATTCAGGCAAGTAAGTTGGTTAGTGAAGATGGAAGAGGGAGCCATTTTGCTGGGGCCGCCCTCCCCTCCTCATTTCCTCTCCCCGACTCCCGCCTCCTTCGTGGACTGCAGAGCAGGCTCCCTTCCCACATCCTCTCTCCTCTCCCACACACTACAGGAAGTTCCCTCTCTCCCGTTTTGGGGTTGACAGACTTTCTTGATGTGCAGGTGGGCCAAAAATGTATAGTTCTTCCTGGGAGATTTATTTATGTTTGGTGAGCTAATCAAGCCACTCGGTGCAGATGTTCCACTTCTGTCAAGGGAGAGCTCTCTCCCAGCCAGATGTATACAGTCGCAGAACTTGCCTGCCTGCCAGAGTAAAACAACGAAAAAATACAGAAGAGGGCAGGAAAGGCAGTTACTGATCTTTTCTTTTTAAACATTTAAATTTGTTTATTGTTAATCAAAGTAACATATACTCATAGACGAATAAAATCAGATTATAAAGAAAAGCAGTCATTGCCCACCCTTCCCACTCGCCATTCCCTCCTTTCCGCTGGTTCCACTCCCAAGATGCAGTCACTTCTCGTTTCTCTTTTTGTGTTTTCCTGTTTGTAGTTTTGCTGGTGGTTACTTTCAGATTAATACACTAAGACCACTCTCTTGATTTGTCAAGTTGAGATTTCTTGCTTTATGGTCAATGATTTAACTTGTTCATGACACCCTCCCCACTCCCTTTCAGTCTCTACAAGTTATGTCATTATGTTTATGTCTTATATTAGTACCTTTGCAACGGAAACAAAAAAACGAAAATTCTAGGTCGTGTTTTATCAACTTACTGTGCTTTGTCTCAGCAGCCACGCATGTGTACACACGCATACACACACTTTGTGAAGTGAGGACGTTAGCACTGCAGTTTTGCTTTTTTCTCTTTGTTGTCCACCTTTCATTGGCTGTAACTCTGTTTTTACATATTCAAGGACACTTTTACTTGACATCCTTAAACTTTAATTTTGGACTGTGAAATCTAGGTGGTCGTGTGATAGGTGGGCTGAGATTAAAAGAGAACTCTCAGAAAGAGAATGGAGTTAGCACGTACCATATGGTTTTTATGTTGAACACATTCATACAAATGGGGAGTGATGAGCTGTCTTAGAGGTTATTTACAAATTTCATGCTTGCTTTTTGAGTGGAGGCAGAGAGTGAGATGATAACAGTGAAACGTGGTTACCCACAACCTTTGTAATACCAAATGTGGGGCAGCATTCAAATGAGTAACTTTTACTGAGGAGGTCAGTTACATGGGGCGGAGCCATCCCTGGCCAGGTTGTACAGTGTCGAGAAGTTTACTTAATAAACTTGGTGGAAGCTAAAGTTCTCAACACTGTGCTGAAACGCCGATATGCATTTTCGTATTTCCTTCTTACAACAGCCCTACGAAGTTGATAGTCTTGAATATCTTCATTTTCTAGATGTTCGGGCTCAGAGTGGCAAAACTGG
>NW_011910668.1:0-2239 GCF_000151845.1 Pteropus vampyrus | reverse complement strand
AGTTGAAGAAAGTTTACACTCAGATTGGAAGGGTTAGATCAAGAAATTTTAGATAAGATCTTACCACTTCGAAGTTAGAGACTCATTTCAGAAGCCGACGACTATCCCCTCAAAAAGCATATAATTATAGATATATATGCTTATATATGTATATATGTGCTTATATATATGATTGTGCATTTATGTGCCATTTTATAGATGTATATATAAGTACATATATGTAGCTAGATATGTAAATACACATATATGTGTATATATATGTGAGTGTGTGTGTGTGTGTGTGTGTACACACACACACACACACACATACTCAAAAAAAGAATGAGGAAATAAAAATGTTTAAAAATGTGCATACATTTATAAAGTTAAGACATTTTAGAAATAACCCAGTAAATTCATCAGAAGTAACATGTTTTTCAAACAGAAGAGGAAGCACGAGCAGAGGGCCTACACTAGGCATCCATGAAGGATAACCACTCAAGTTATTGTTTCATACCTTTGTCCCTTCTCAATTCTTGCCAAACAGATCATTATTAGCTAATGACATGTTATATATAAATATATGTGCATATGTCTCTATACATACATATAGTCCCACCCACTAGAATAAAAGCACAGAAAAAGAAAGACCACCCTTGTCTTTTGTTGTTCTTCTATCTCTTCTAGCACCTAGTACAAATAGTTGGATAAAATATATGTTTAATGAAACTATTCTGCTTGCCTGATTCATTGTGTCTTTTTGCTGTAAAAAATTACTACAAACTTAATTAAAACAACATACATTTATTATTTCAAAGTGACTAGAGGTCATAAATCCGGGCACAATGTGATAGGCTTCTTAAGGCCAAAATCAAGGTGTTCTTTCTGGAGGTTCTAAGAATGAATCCCTGTACAAGCTCATTTAGATTGTTAGCTAAATTCAATTCCATGTTTTTGTAGCATAAAGCTCCCTATGTTTTGTTTTTTTTTTTTTTTATCTTGGCCAGGGGTCATTTTTAACTTCTAGAGGTTGCCTACATTCCTTAACTCACGGCCGCCTTTCTCTAACTTCAAAGCCAGCAACACTGAGTATAATCTTTCTCATACTTTAAATCTCTCTGATTTCCCCCTTTGCCTCATATCTCTTCGAGATGTTTTTCTTCTGCCACATCTCTCTGACTCTTCAACCTGTCTTTTCTGCTTTTAAGGCCCATATGATTATATTGGACCCATTGAGATAATATTCCTGTTTTAAGGTCAGCTGATTAGTAATCTTAAGACTGTCTCCCAAGTCCTTTATGGCAGTACCTAGATTTACATTTTTAATAACTTGGAAATGAGAATATCAGAGGCACTTCTTTAGAATTTGTTTGCCATAGTCCTAAAAATTTGAGAATGTATGTAAAACACTCAAAGTGCTTGATTCAGTGGAAAGAAAACATAATATAAACAGTAGTTATGATTACTAACATATGTAAACTTTGCATTACTATGAGCATGAAAGTATGAGTTGGCAAGGAATTATTGCCACATGCATTTTTTAGCCAAACATTTTAAGGTGAGTTTTGGCAAACTGCCTTGAGTAGCTGTACTTAAAGGAAATGTTATGGGGATGGTTACCATATTTAAGAGCAGGTGCAACTTAGATTCTAATGAAAACAGAAGAGTATTGAGTAAAGCCAATTAGAGGGGGAAAAAATATGTGGTCCTAGAATTGCGTTTCCATTATTCTTTTTTTTTTCCATTTCATTTTTACCAATGATCCCATCTCAAATAAACATGCTTTATTTGGAGGCAAGTTTCCCTAAGAAAAAAAAGCAAGGCAGTGAGATAGGAATGCTTGGTAGTGGGGTGAAGTATAACGTTCAAGAAAGAATGAAAAAAAAACAGATTTTAACATAGAAATGAAGACTAGGAAAATGAATAAAGAGAAAAGAAAGTTAAGTTAAACTAGGTAGAGACTTAAGAGAAATTACAATACTGAAAAGATTGAGTTCTTTTTTGCTATAGCTGAAGAATTCTTTTTCTCTGTTTTATAGTATTGTCCATTAAAAATGTATAGACTAGAAAAATGATAAACATATCCTGGTACTAGTTAATATATCTGTTTTCCTCCAGTTTCATACTCTTCTATAAAATTAACTATCTCTTCAATTAAAAAAATATATGTTGTGAATGCTTGAAATCTGGAGTTATTCTACAAATACTTGTGACAGCATAGGGTTATTAGTCCTTTAGACAAGAAACTTGATTTAGGTAT
>NW_011910667.1:0-2477 GCF_000151845.1 Pteropus vampyrus | reverse complement strand
ACGACATCGAGGACGAGGCAGGAGGGTTGGCATTTTCCAGCAGCTGGGGTGCACCAGTTTCACGGGAAGGGAGGGGTGTTCTCCAGTACAGAAAAAGGCAAAAACCAGGACAGACTGGATTTGTAGAAGAGATCCCAGTGCGAGGGCAGGGGGTGCCAGGCCAGCTGCCCGTTCCCTCCGCAGTGGGAGTGGTCTGCCCCGGCTCTCACAGGGGCTGCTGCTGCTGCCTCTGCCCCTCCTCAGCTCCCCTCGCTAGGGCTCCGCCTTCAAATCAGCGGGCGCCTGCCCGACCTTGCAAAATCTGATGGGGGCTCTGACCACCTTTTCATGGGGTCAGGTTCCCTCTGCATCAAGAAAGTGTCCTGCTTAAAAGGAAACTGGCAGAGGTGGGCAGGCCCTGAGCACCTGTGGGACACGTGCCGGACGGAGCTTCGCCACAGGATCCAGCAGCCCAGGTCCAAATTCTAGTTATGTGGCTTTGCGTGGTTTATGTAACCTCGCTGGTTTCAGTCCCCCGCTCTGAGAAATTAGAACCTGGGGTGACTCTGTGCCCGCTCGGCCCCGACCTCCTGTGGGGCAGGAAGGCTGTCCCCAGCAGTTGGGAGGTGGCAGCCAGAGGCTCACGGCTTCACTCTGCAGGGGGCCGTACCTCTTCCACGCCAGCACCCAGCCTGCGGTGACTCGGAGGGGTGCAAAAGCCAGGGCGGCTGTCCTCCATCCTGAGGAGCATGATGCAAGGCCAGACAGGCCCTGGGAGCACAGCCGTGCCCGGCTCCCCCTCTTCCCACCAGGCTCCCCTAGTTCTCTCACGGTTCTCGATTCCCTCCTGAAGAGTGTCCGCTCCTGGCGCACTCCCCGAATCCATGCCTCAGGCTCCGCTTCGTGGAATCCTGGCCTGAGACAGGGCCACAGTGCTGTTCAAGAGTTGGGGGCCCTGGACTCGCAGCCTCAGCATCCTGGGGGCACTCGTTAGAAATGTACATTCTTGGGTCCCATCTACCGAACCAGAAACTCAGGTGGGCACAGCCATCCGTGCCTTACCAAGGCCGCTAGGACATCCGACACAGGTCAAGCCCCCGAGTACTGTCGGTCTCAGACCAACAAGCTCCCCTACAGGGGGCGAGTTTGAGACCCTAGAGAGACCCATGAAGCTTCTGATTAAGCACCACGCCATAGCTTTTAGAAAACCACACCTAGAGAGAGGATCTAACCGGTGCTCTTAGCCAACGGCTTCAATTAGAATGAAGTCTTCCTGTCGCGAATGCCCCATTGACTTTTATTTTGAAACAAGTTAACAATCAGCCCAGTTAGCCACCAGTCGTTGCAAACTGGCTGTGTTCAGAGTCCCCTGCTCTGTCTGCTGTGTCCCGGGGGCGGGGGGGGGGGGGGTGTCCTCACCCGCCTGTCTCAAGAGGCTTTCTCTCCTCAGACAGTTGGAAGAACTGAACACGCTTCTGTGTCCATCAGCCTGAGCCACCCGTCCGAAGCTGCCTCACGCCCCTGCCCAGAGGCCACGAGCATCATAAGCAGCGTGAACCAAACACATTACAAGGCCCTGAGCCAGGTGCTTCTGAAATCCAGGTTGCCTCCCTGGAGGAAGCTTCACTTCACTGACAGAATCCAACGGAGCGAGAATGCACTCGGTGCTCAGCGTGCTGGAGGCCCGGGGCTGCGGGGCTCAGGCGGACGAGGGGCTCCCCCTTCCCCGACTCCAGAGGGAGTCCCAGTGTGGACATCCCCAGCCTCAACAGGCCGCAGGGAGAGCCCTGCCAGCCAAGGGACCCAAGTAACTTTGGGGAAGGGGATGCTTGAAATGGCCTTGCAGAATGGGGTGGACTTGGACAAAAGCGGAAGTGATGTGGGGGGCGGGGGTGACAGGGAGGCAGCTCGGCTGAGCACAGGTAAAAGGGAAGGGCGGGCACGGCCTCAGGTAGAGCGGAAAGGCAGAGAAACCCAGTGCATTTGGAGAAGAGCAAGTAGCACGTCGGGCAAAGCACAGGACACCGGCGCAGAACCAGGCATGACTCCCACGGGCCCCCAACGCTGGCTGCGTCGTCTCCACAGAGACAGAGACAGACAGCATCACGCGCTGCCTAATGAAGCGACCCATCCAGCAGTCGGGCGCGGCCCCTAGCTTGCTTTCACGTCTTTATCACTCCTGCGGGGACCCGGGGACGAGGTGGCGTGTTCACGTCCGCCTCCTGGGCTGTAAAAGCCTTCCCTCAGCTCGGGCCTGAGGCTTATCTGGAATTTATCTGCCACACCTTCAACGCCGCCCCTTAAAGCAGATATTTCTCCGAGGGAATCACTCTTCAGGTTTAAATTAAACACCCCCGGGAGCCCCACGCATCAGCCAGCCGACGTTCTGGAAAACACCTCCACGCCTGACTTCGGAAGAATGTCACCTCCCATCTTCCTCCCTCCTGGCTACTGTGTCTTCCTTTCGTGGGTGCTCTCTCCTTGACCCCCATCCTCCC
>NW_011910666.1:0-1345 GCF_000151845.1 Pteropus vampyrus | reverse complement strand
AATATTTTTAAAATGCCTAAAAATATTTTTAAAGGGCTCTGTAACATTCTATTATATGAATATTCTAACTGGAATGAAGGTTTTTCCTTTTTTTTTTTTTTAAACATCATGGTAAGTATCTTTGTCTGCATTTGTATTTCTTTAGGATATAATTATTGGACTTAAGACTTCTCTTGACAACTCTTGATAAGTGATGGCTAAGCCTTGAAATTATGAGGGGTTTGCTTTCCTTAGAAAGGGCAGAGGGGGAGATCTTACCACAATGTGAAGTGGGGGAATGCTGGATAAAGCAGACTGAGAGTTGAACTGGCTTCTTGCAGAACTGTAGGCTAGAGCCCCTGCCTCCTCTATAAATAAACAGATAAAGAAACAAAGAAACACACACACACGTATATATCCAGTCTCTCTATATATACTCTATATCTATATACCATGCATCTATAAACATGTACATATACATCCTAATGAATGTGTGTGTGTGTGTGTGTGTGTGTATATATATATATACATATATAGTATATATATGCATATGTGTGTTTGTATATGTATATATGTGTATACTGAACAAAGAGAGGAGGAAAACTCTGCTTCTCTCCTACCCTACGCCACTCACCTTGGACTGGTTTTTATCTCCAGTGGGGAGGGAGTGAGGCTAGAAGATAAAGGAGTTGCCTTAGTGACGCTCTGGGCACAGGAACACCGCCTGGGAGACCAGAGCAGCAGAGCAGATGAAAGAGCCATTCTTTCCAAACGTGGTGCCTGGAACCTTGCACCACATTTGTCCCTTGAAGGACTGACAGCTTAAGTGGCTTTGGTGGGCGGCACCCCTGCCTAGACTGGACTGTGAAAACTGCGAAGCTTCCTCGGGTGGCTGTGTGAGTGGAGTTCCCAAGAAGAAGGGAGGCTGAGCAGTAAGAAGTACACAGAGCAGGTGCCTGCGGTGATGCTCTTGGCAGACTGGGTGCTGAGCGCTTGAGATGCCTCTGGGGAGCTGGGGATCCCAGAAACAAAATGTGTTAAAGTTGCTGCAGGTACTGGATTTCCTGTATGAGTACCTGGGGGCTTTTGCCAGTGAGAGGTGGGTCCAACTGCTCATGTGATGTTATTCGTGCCCACAGCCTGGCCAAACTGGGGGGTGTGGTTTTTATATATGCAGTGCCCCATTCGACGAGGTAAAGAAAATGGAAGAGGAATTGAGAAATGAGGAGAAATTAACTAAAGGGAAAAAATAAAGCTGTGAAAAATCTCAAGTTTTAAGAAACTGGAGCGTGGAGTAGAGAACGGTTACTTAGAATTATAGAACGTGCAAGCTGGAAGGAATAATAGAGGTCTTCCATTTCAACCA
>NW_011910665.1:0-1685 GCF_000151845.1 Pteropus vampyrus | reverse complement strand
ATATTTTACTGGTATAAAATATTGTATCATTTAACTATGATTAATTTAGAGTACCATAGTTATATTTATAATTTTATCTATAGTAGCATCAACAAAACAAAACTGCTGTTATAAGAAAAATATTTTCACTTACAACATTTCCTATAAAATGACATAAATTATCTTTATTTCTATCATCCTATTAAAGTAAACTACACTAACACATAATTGGCCTAGAGTAATTTATAATTCAATTATCTTTTTTTATCCTTTCCAGAGCTCTGCATATCAACTAATTCTATAATATTCTCCCATCCTTCCCTCCCATTCTTTCTTAGTCAACTATAAGTTAAATATTTAATATTGCAAAGCACTACATCAGGCACTTATGTAGTTAGTAAAAGATATAGAAAAAGAGTTAGTGAAAGATACAGAAAAAAATATGGTAAAATCTTAAGGTTCTAGAAAAATAATAATTATCTTAGAAGATGAGATATCCACCCCCTCATCTCAAACAAGGTAGAAATGTTAGCAAGTAAATATGGCCATCTGCAGCTTGTTCCAACATATATCTGCAGCTTACATTCATACCACTTTCCCGCCTCATGAAAAAAAATATTAATGTTTCCTAAACGTCCTATTCTTTTTCACACTTCTTCCTTTTGCTTGGGCTATTTGTTATATCTCCCTAGATAATCACTCAATATAAGTGTTACTTGGAAAGCATCCTCTAACTCCCTTTTCATGATCTTAATGATTTTATCCTCTAAATTTTTGTGCTAAATGTTATATGAATATATTTTTCTGGGAAAGCCATTGTTTCTGGCCCTTATTCTAATTAGATTTTCAAAACAAAATGTATGTTATTCACTAGAATGTAAACCTTTTAAAGGCAGAAATCCTATCCTATTTGTTTATCACTAGAGTCTAATAGGTAGGTATTCAGAAAACATTTATTGAAAGTAGAAAGATTAATTGAAAATAATTTAAGAGTAAATTCATTAAATGTCAAATAAATCATATTAAATAAACATTATTTTATTGGTTCAAAGAAGAGACACTTATGCTGATTTGTTACACTCAAGTAAAATCTCAAAAGAAGCAGAACTTGAACAGGGCCTGGAGAGTGGGCAGAAATATCATATTAGGAGTCAACAATAGGCTAAATAGAAGAAAATAACAAATCAACAGGATTTGGGGTCTGAAATGAATTTTGAATGCTTGTGTAAGTCAGTCCAAACAAATTTGGAGTGCTCATGTGTGCTCTTTTAAAACAAGTTGAAAATTCATCAGCTTTGCTCATTGTGAAAACATAAGAAGACTTCTTTTAAGCTAAACCTTAGGAAAGCTGCATTTGTGGATATGTAAACACAATTGATAGTCTTCTCAATGCTTCGTTTGACCTTTAAAAATTTTTATTTTTAAGACTCTGACAGCATTGATCACCTGTGTCTGTTCAGCGTTTTTTTCATGAGACTGACATACTATCCCAGTGCTCACATCTATCAAAATCTCTGATTTATCGGATTAATAACAGGAAATCATTTGGTAGGCCGGCTCTATTTTGCTTGAACACTGACCTGTGACCTTAATCTGATGCCTTTCAAGGTTCTTTGTTTTTCCGTATAAAATCAATTAAATTGAAGCATTTTGAAGAGATTATATGATTTTAAAAAATCATATTTAAGTATTTAAAATTAACTTTT
>NW_011910664.1:0-1477 GCF_000151845.1 Pteropus vampyrus | reverse complement strand
TGCTGCAATCGTAACAAAAATTATTATTTTTTATTTCTTTTTCTGAAAATTTATTTTTAGAGTAAAGAATGCTATGGAGTTTTGAACATTGATTTTGTATCCTGAAACTTGTATTTATCCGCTATTTCCAATTGCGTGTGTGTGTGTGTGTGTGTGTGTGTGTGTGTGTGTGTGTGTGTGTGTGTTTTAATGGAGTCTTTAGGGTTTTCTATATAGAGAACCATTATCTGCAAAAAGTGACAATTTGACCTCTTCATTCTCTATTTGGATGCGTTTATTTCTTTCTCATGTCTGATTTTTCTAGCTAGGACTTCCAATACTATATTGAATAATAGTGGTGATAGCAAACAGCCTTGTTTTGTTTCTGAACTTATAGGGAAGATTTTTAGTTTTTCAAACTTTAGTATGGTGTTAGCTGAGTTCTTGTCATATATGGCCTTTATTATGTTAAGGTACTTTCCTTTCATACCAATTTTATTAAGTGTTTTAATAATAAATAAATGCTGTATCTTGTCAAAGACTTTTTCTGCATCTATTGACATGATGATATGATTTTTATCCTTTATTTTGTTTATGTGGTGTACCACATTATTGATATGCCTGTTAAACCACCACTTTAAAAAGTATATAACTTTTTAAATGTGTTGCTGTATTCAATTTGCTAGTATTTTGTTTAGGATTTTTCATCTGTGTTCATAAGAAATATTGGTCTATAGTTTGTTTGTGTGCGTGTGTTATCTTTACCAGGTTTAGGTATCAGGTCTCATAAAATGAGTTACAAAGGGCTGCTAAGAAGATTCTATATTTCTAAGAATTTGTCCATTTGTTCTAGGTTATTAAATTTGGTGGTGTATAATTTTTCATAGTATTCTTGCATGTTCCTTTGTATTTTTGTGGTATCTGTTGTAACTTTACCTCTTGTTTCTGAATTTGTTTATTTGTCTTTTCTCTTTTTTCTTTAGTGAGTTTAATCAAGGGTTTGTCAATTTTACTGACCTTCTCAAAGAAAGAGAACATTGTTACATTAATTTTTCTAATGTCTTTTTCCCCTTCAATTTCATGTCATTCTTTTCAGATTTTGATTATTTCCTTCTTTCTTTTGACTTTGGGCTTCATTTCTTCTTTTCTAGTTTTTTAAGATGTAATGTTAGATTGTTTATTTGGGCTCATTGTCGTTTCTTGAGATAGGCCTGTAATGATATGCACGTTCCCCTTATTACCGCTTTTTCTGTGTTCCAATATTTTTGATATATTATACTTTCATTATCGTTTATCTGTATCTCTTGATCTCTCCTTGTATTTCTTCTTTGACCCAGTCGTTCTTTAATAGCATATTATTTGATCTCCGTGTATTTGTAGTTTTTCTGACTTTCTTTTTACAGTTGATTTCCAATTTTGAAGCATGATGGTCAGAGAATATGCTTGATATGATTTCAATATTTTAAAATTTGTTGAGGCCAGTTTTATGTCTCTGCAT
>NW_011910663.1:0-2499 GCF_000151845.1 Pteropus vampyrus | reverse complement strand
AGAAGGGGAAATTCACAGATGGTCTCAGGTTTGTGGAATGAGCGGCTGGGTGGATGAAAGTCCCATGTACTGGGAGTCATGGTGGCAGAGGAGCAGATTGGGGTGAGGAGAAAATCAGTCATTAGTTCCCGACATGTTAGGTCAGAGATGTCTGGTGTCCAAAAGGATGAATCCAAAGCTCAATAAAGAGGCCTAAGCTGGGGATGGAAATTTAGGAGCCATTAGCTTGTAGATGGTGCTTAAGTCCCTGAGTGGGGGTGACCTCAGGCAAGGAAGAGGTTGAGGCAGTGAGTCTCATCCATGGATATTGTTAGGGTACCCTGGGTCCCTACAGGCAAGTGAATCAGAATCTCTGGGGTGGGTATAATACCCCTAGGGGTGGGTATTAAAGTGAGAGAAAAGTGGCTAGGTTTGAGCCTGAAGCTCTGCATGGTTGAGCTTGAGGAGAAGGAAGGCCTTTGGAGGTGACTGAGAAGATGTCACCAAGGGAAAGTCAAGAGGGAGGGAGTGGTCACCTACACCAGCTACTGTCCAGAGGGCAAAGCATGAGGCCGTAGCCTCTGGACTTAGCAGTGTGGATGAAGCCCTTCCAGCTCTGGGATTCCATGAATCTAGACATTTATCAATGGGCCCCACAGCACCCAGCACAAGGCCTTACATACAGGCGTCAGGCTGTAAGCATCTCTTCTGTTGAACTCAACAAGTTATTGGTCAGCCTCTTTCCTTAAAGTAAACATTTTCCATAACCCAAATTCTGGCGCATGGTCTGCAAGATTTTTGAACTGCTTCTGGGTGAAAGAGGCCATGTAGAAAATGCAGTTTGGATATAGAAACATTGGAATGATGGGGATGTTTTAATAGCTCTTGGGTACAGAATATTTGAAACTGGGACAGGCACAGAAAAATCTGGAGCATAACTGAAGATGGAGTTACATTTTCCCCAATATCTCTGGTCAGTCTCTGACAGCTCCAGGCAGAGGGTGTTTCTTGAGCACAGAGGGGTGGGCATGAAAGGCACTTTCAGCATCCCCTAGAGCTACTGGCATGGGGCAGGCATTCCGCAGGTGCTCAGTATGTCCATCCTCCATTACCTTGGATTAATTCAGAGTCACAGAAAGGACACAACATAAAAGAACCTTCCCCAAACATCCCAAGCATCTCCTGGCTTTCTCCCTGGCTCCCTGGAGATATTGGGCCTTTGGAGTATGTGGCAGGGTTGGCAAGGGGCTGCATGGCTTCTGTGGGTCAGGCATTCAGACAGGGTACACAGGATATAATCTGTCTCTGTCCCACAATGTCTGGGGTCTCAGCTGGGAAAACACAAATAATTAGGAGGTGACAAACATCTGAGAAGCTGGAATCATCTGGAAGTTTCTTCACTGTCATGTCTGGTGCCTGGACCGAGATGAGTCGAAGGCTGGGCGCAGCTGGGACTGTGGACTGGAGCATCAACACGTGATGTCCCTGTGTGGCTTGGGCTTCCTGGTGGCATGGCAGCCTCAGAGCAGTAAGATTTCTTTCATGATGACTCAGGGAGTAAATGTTCCAGCGAATGAGGCAGAAGCATGACCTCTTATCACCTAGTCTCAGAATCATACAGTGTCATTTCCACACCAGATTCAAGGTCAGGAGACAGGGGACCCACCTCAGAGCCTTCTTCCAAAAGCGCTTCTCTGGCTGTCATTCCCAGCCTCTCTCTAAGGTGGGTCAGACTCGGTCTTCAGAAACAGACACCATGTTCATGTTCCTGCCTTTTCCAAGACCCTGGGGTTTTTATTATCTTTCAGTCAAAACCAGATGCCCTCCAGGGGAGCATCTCATGGCATAGGGGCTTGGGATTGAGGGACTCTACATGCCCAGTGGCTGCTCTTAGGATCAGCCACAGCTACGAGTCTACGACTTGCAAAGGGTGGTGTAGACTGTGCAATGCTGCCCTTGCGAGAGGATTTATCACACTTTTCCTGTGACCCACCTTTGGGCCAGCATTTCCTTTTCTTTGGACTGAAGCAACCTAAACCAGACCTGGTGGCCTCATCTTGGCCACCGCAGGCCCAGAGACGGAAGTCAGAGACTGGGCAGTGCCCAAAGGGGAAGTGATCAAGGTCTGGCCTCCTGTGGCTGGCTGCCCGTGGCCAGACCCGAGGAGTGGTAGTTACAGTTTCCAGGCCTCCTGGGAAAAGGGCCAGCAAGGCAGGTTCTCCCTCCCCCATGCTCTGGTTCCTGGAAGACTGCGGCCTTGGGGACAGCTCCCTTGGGCAGGCCAATCTGTGTATGCTGACCTCAGGCTGCGGCAGGGGGCAGGGCAGCTCTCTCCACCTTTGTGTGCGTGTGTGTGTGCGCGCGCGCATGCACGCGCGCATGTGTGTTGATGGAGGTGCATTTCTGTCTTTTAAGGATTTGGCTTTTTGTGCAGTGAAGGGATCTTTTGGAGAAGGATGTAAAAATTGGAGTTCGGGGAACATACTCCCCTGTTCTTCCCAATTTCTCCTATCCCAGGGA
>NW_011910662.1:0-2014 GCF_000151845.1 Pteropus vampyrus | reverse complement strand
GGTGACATTTGCCTCCATTCTTGAAAAGTTGTCCAGAGTTGGGCCTAATAGCACATGGGAGAAGACAGGAACTGAGTCTCTCGGGTCAAGGCTGGATAACTAAAGGTGTATGGGAAGGGGGCAAGAGAGGGGTCATGGGTAAGACAGACCTTGGCCCAAGAAGAAGGTGGAAGCCTAGTTCTCAGAAGGGGCCACATGATGATTGTAAATGCAGCAAAATAGTCAACTTGGGGTCCAGGCCCTTCTGGTAACAGGCTGGAGGGACTACAGGACAACAATGATAAGAATGATGATGATGATGATGATGATGATGATGATGATGATGATGATGATTTTGATATCTGTCTATTACTGCATATATAAAACATTTTAGGTTATTTATTTAATCCTCACAATAACCCTTTTAGTTAGGGTGGGCTGAACAAGAAGCAAAGACTCAGTTTAAGCAATGTTAATCTCAATTGATCAAATATGTGATCGTGGGTAATAACAAAAAGTAACAAATGAAAAGAACAATGTTAGAACATATATATTACTAGATGTCAAGATATATTATAAACCTGTAGTAATTGAGACAATGTGATATTAAAAAACAGATAGGCAAATAGGCCAGCAGAATGGAACAGAGCTCAACAAATAGAGCTGGATCAACTTGATGATCATGTGGGAGAAAAAAATAAGCCCGACCTCACACCATATGATAAAAATCAATTCCAGGTTTTCTAAATGTGAAACACAAAACAAAGTAGTGTTATTCGAAATAGTCTCAAACTAGAAGCAACCTAAAATTCTATCAATAGGACAGATAAATAAATTGTGGTATATTCATGCAATATTGAACAGAAACACATTACTACTACCTGCAATAACATGGATGGATCCCACAATCATAATGCCGAGTGAAAGAAGTCAGACACAAAAGGATATATTCCATATGATACTATTTATATAGAATTCAAACAGGCAAACCGAATCGATAATGTCAGATGTTAGCATACCAGTTATCTCCGTGGATTCCTTCATGAAGAAGGTGGAGGTCATGAATAGCAGGGCTGCAAGCAAGGGGAGGCTGGTAATGCTCTACGTATGGACCTTGGTGGTAGTCATGGAAGTGTGTTCACTGTGGTTATTTATCAAGCAGTGCACTTATGATTTGTGTACTTTGCTATATGTATGTTGCAATAAAGTAACAATTTATTTTGAAATGTAAATGACAATTTGACAAAGAGAAATAGCTTCAAATATAATCTGCAACAAATTGGTAAAGCATAATAGCTTTAAATATAAAGAGCAGAAAAAAATCAATAAACACCAAGATTTCTCCTCTAAAAACATGAGCAAAGGAGGTATGAACAACTGATAAAAGAGGCATTACAAATGGCTTTGTATATATTGAACAAATGTTAACCTTCATAGTGAGGAAACAAGTTAACATTTTTAAACAATATACCAGTTTAACTTGGCAAAGACTTAATAACAAATAATAGGGACTTCTGCTTCTGGCCATGATGGAGTGATTTACACACACACACACACACACACACACACACACACACACACACACATCATCATCATCATCAGCAGCAGCAGCAGCAGCAGCAGCAGCATCTTCCAAACGAAAAAGAAAAACAAACAAGATTATAGGAAATAATGGTTTTCAGGTATTGACCAACAGGACCATAGTACTGTGATCCTGAGAGAAGACAGATTGGGGGAGCCCTATGATGCCTCAGCTTACTTTTTTGGTGAGAGTTTCCAGGCCACAGAGCAGAGAGAAGGAATCCACAGAGAGACTGGTAGTCTCCTTGAGTTGAGGAGGCAAAACTGAGAATTCATAGAGCTCAAGGAGGCTAGAATTTGCCGGGTAGAGTACAGAGAATAAAATGCTGCACAGAGAGGATCCTGGAGAGCTTTAGAGATTCTTCTCAAAAATTAAGCTGAGTACTGATTAGCAAATTCATGTGAGGAAACTACCTGAGGCTTGGGAAGGAGCCACTGAAAAGGAGTGGAAAGA
>NW_011910661.1:0-1692 GCF_000151845.1 Pteropus vampyrus | reverse complement strand
GGGAAAGGCAGTGCCTGGGTCCCTGGGACCTGCCCTTACAAAACACCCCCACGCATTGTTGTGCATATCCTTTCCTGGAGGTGGAGCTTCTTTGTGTTTTGAAAATATGACCTCCCATATTTTTTACTCTCTCTTTTTCCTTCTACATAGAATGGAAGCTCCGTGAAAGCAGAGGAGAAACTGCTTACCTTGTTTACTGCTGTGTCTCTAGCAGCTACAGGAACTTGGGATATAGTAGGTGATCAATATTTAATTGATAGAATTAAAGACTGAACATACAAATGTGACTACATTTTCAGTTTAGTGCAAGGAAATAATTGTCACTTTTACTTGTAGGTCATGGCCCATTCTTTGGGCCCGAGCTGAAGGAGAACCTGTCAGAGAAAAGGAAATGAGATCTCAGAAAAATTATATATTATTTACAACTTTCAAACACATTCTGAAAAAAAAAATCTTTTATGTTTAGATAGGTAAAGATTTTCTAGAAAGGAAGGAGAGGTTTCTAATTTTGTCAAAAGCATGATATATACTATGCTATCAGCATTGGGGTTTTATTATTTTTATTTTTATTTTTTTCAGAATTGGGGTTTTAAATCAGCCCAGCTGGATAGCAGCTTCAGACTATAGCCTGGGTGATGTTATATGATGTTATATGTGAGTGCTAATGAAAAGTTTGCCAGAAACATGAATTGTAAAAGGCCATCAAATTATTACAGTGTAGGAGAAAATCGTAATGAGAATTCCAACATATAATGTCCAAATAATTCATTTTTCTGAAGTCTTTTAAAAATTTTCTTACTCAATTTGCACAGACTATCTAAGGTGGTAGAAAATAGATGAAAAATCAAAATGACCGCTGAGAATTTACAACAGTTAATTAAGGAAATCCGAGCCTCCTTTTTTCTTTGACGTTTGAATCTCTCATTCATGTTCCAGTAGTTGAGTTTTCCATAGAATGAGGACATATATTTAGGTCAGGACTCATTGGCATATTCCTTGGGATATCTTGATCCAGCATTTTCTCTAGGAAGAAACACTCTTTGATTTGAGAACCAGAAGGCCTTCTAGTCCAGGTGCCACCTGCAGACCAGCTCCCACTTAGTCATTTGACTAAGTCAGTAAGTCAGTAACTTATGAAGTCAGTAATTTTCCAGACTTTGAGTGAGTTACTTACCATCATTCTACCTCAGTTTTTTCATCTATAAAATAGAGACAATCGTAATATATCTCAAGGTCATTTTGAGGCAAAAATAAGTAAATATAAGGCAAGTGCTTAGAATAGAGCCCGGCACATAGTAAATATCCCTAGAGAATATTTTTATTGTCAAATGTGGTTATTTTGAGGGTAATACAGTGGAAAATAGATAAAAGAACTTTGAGAATTTAAAATCCCTATACAAATTCAGAGAGATATTATTTGTCTCCATGATGACCTCAGTATTTGCGAAGTTCTTTCCCATTCTGGGCCACTTGCCATACTTCATTTACACTTGCCTGTGTGAGGTGTGGATTACTTTCTAGGGTGCTCCATTTATCACAAACTAGACATGCTCTGAGGCAAAGCCGTTTAAGTATTAACTGGTTAGAAAATAAAATAACTTTGAATTTTCTAAGCTATACCTT
Organism: Pteropus vampyrus; assembly: GCF_000151845.1. NCBI lineage: Eukaryota > Metazoa > Chordata > Mammalia > Chiroptera > Pteropodidae > Pteropus > Pteropus vampyrus. Next base: position 69 of record NW_011910661.1, on the reverse strand, counting down.
TACTTGGAATTTGAACTTTGCTGAATTTCTAAGTAAGGGGGTAAAAAACTACTCTCTTCTCTTCTTAGA
>NW_011910660.1:0-2249 GCF_000151845.1 Pteropus vampyrus | reverse complement strand
ATAGAAAAGATAAAACCATTCGCATCGAGCCTTCCAGACGTGCCAGGGTCTAAAATGTATAACACACGCAAAATTGATATTTAAGCAAACTACACTGACAAATCTGTGACTGTGAAAAAGCTGCGGCAAAATGAAATCCCAGAGAAAGAGCCTTAAAAATTGGGCCATTTGGTCATCCAGTGAATTGCATCTTGGTGGATGAGTCTGCTTCTGGGATGGGGTGAGGTGCCTCCTGTGAGTGGGGGAAAGGCTGCTGAGGACACAGGGACCCAAGAGTTGGTCCTGTGATCCCCCCTCCCTGCAGAGATCCGAGAAGAGGAGGTACAGACTGTGGAGGATGGCGTGTTTGACATCCACTTGTAATGATGGTGAGTCAGCCCACAGCCTGTGCCAGAGCCTCCCCACAGAGGGCTGGGGGAGTGGGGGGGGATGTGGGAGAGGGGCGCTCTGTCTGAATGGCCCAGGTCAGGCAGACTCCTACATTTGGGGATCGGGTCTTCCTCAGTACCTCTGTTTTTCTCTTCCCAGCTGTGACTGGATCGAGCACTCCTGCCTGACTGGGAGACCAGACCTCGAGCAGAGCAGGGAGCCTGGGTGCTGGGGCTGGGGGGCGGGATGTGAGGGTGGCATGCGGTTGAGGGCAGGGCCAGGGCTGGGGTCCCTAAGGTTGTACAGACTCTTGTGAATATTTGTATTTTCCAGATGGAATAAAAAGGCCCGTGTCATGAATCTGGACCATCAGAGCCTAGAATCCTCGAGGGGGGACAGGGGGCTGCGATCAAAGGGGCTAGAGTCTTGGGGTCCAGAACTTTATAGTTGGAGAATCTTGGGAGATCTGGAATCTCATGTGTTTGGAATCTGGGTCGGGGGACTAGAATCCTGAGGGATAGAACCTTAGAACCAGAAAACCTTGGAACATAAGCATCTTAGAGAGGATCTGAAGTCTCAAGGAGTCTAAGAATCTTGGGGACTCTAAAACTTGAAACGAACACATCTTTGCACCCAGAATTGTTGGGCTCAGTGATCAGGCGCAAACATAGCCTTCAGCCCATAGCTGAAATTCCCTTGCTTGACAGGTAGCCTTTCAGCTCCTGTCTGAATACTTCCCAGCAATGGGGAGCCACTGCAGAGTATCATGGGAGGGAGAGGGCAGCTCAGAGTGCTGGCTGTGGGGGAAGGGAGGTAGGGGCCTGGGAAGCTTTCCTGTCTCAGAGTGGGGGCTGCATTCCTCGGACTTGCAGCCTCCTGGCCTGGTGCTACTGCCAGCCCGGAAGGACAGTGACTTCCAGAGGAAATGCATATTGATCCTGCTCTCAGCCTCCTGTGGCCTCTCCCAACCCAGCTCCTCCCTCCTGGGTTTGCAGCACAGAGGTTTTGGGGGGCACTGCTACCTGAGGAAGGCTAAGGACACTTCTAAGGCTGGTCTGGGTGAGGAAGGGGAATGGGGGTCTTCTAAAGGTTCAAAGCCAGCCCTTGGTGTCCAGAGACTCCAGACAGCAGCTCGGGGTAGGAGCTACCTCCCCGGACTCCCAAGCTGGGACCTGTCCTACAGCAGCTGTGGGTGGTGTCAGGGGTGGAGGCTTGAGCACTTCAACTCCTGCCTGCAAAGCACAATATCTGCAGAGTTGGCAGTGGCCTCAGCCCCCTCCCTCAGGGTTCCCTGACCCCATGCCATCTCCCCCTTTGAGACCGCACACCCCTGGCCTACTCCTCATTTGGGGGTCTCCTCCCACCCTGTTACTTTTCAGACCCGGGTTGGGGGGCCCCAGCCTTGTCCTCATTTGGGTCCCCCCTCCTTCTGTCCCTCCTTTAGTCCTCAGCCCCCTCCCGCCCTTCCCCCTCTCAAGGCTGTAATATCCGTTTCACGATTTGGGGGCTGAGTTGCTATAACAACAGACAGCGATTGTGTTGTGAAGAGCAGCTCGCTCCCTGAGCCGCCCGCCTCCCATGCTGCCTCCGTCCCTGTAGCCTGGTCGGCTTCCCTTCCTGCCGCCCCCAGCCCCAGCCTGGCCTCTTCCCAGTGTGTGTGTATGCGAAGATGTGTCCAGGGAAACCCCACCTGGGAGTGTGACGTGGGACTGTCTTTTCATGGTCGCACGTGTGAATCTGGTGTATAAGCTTCACATGCTCTGCGTGTGTGTGCATGTGTGTGCGCACACACGCACGCTGTTTTTGCTGCATTTCCCTTCTACCATGTGTCCCCACTGAACTTTGCACAAGAGAAGGGCCACATTGGGTGGGGACCTGTT
>NW_011910659.1:0-1002 GCF_000151845.1 Pteropus vampyrus | reverse complement strand
TTACTAATGGTTGTTTTCTCGCTGTGTCCTCTCATGCAGAAGGAACATGAGAGCTCTCTAGAATCTCTTTTATAAGGGAACTAATCCCATTCGTGAGAGTTCTGCCCTCATGACCTAATCATTTCCCAAAAGCCTAACCTCCAGATACTATATTATTAGGGATTTAAAGCTACACACACACACACACACACACACGCACACACACACACACGCACACACACACGCACACACACACAGTCTTAAGATAGCTCTATAAATGTAATAACTGTGGGGTGATATTTCGGAGTATGAAACTGTCATATTCATTATGCATCGTAAGACATTCAGGGCCTTGAACATTTAAAAGATGTTGAGGAGATTAGTGTTTTTAGGAATCTATGGAGAGAGAAGTTAAAGACAAAGAAGACACATAGAGAACTTCTAGAGTAAAGGGATTATTTATACAGCACTGCAGTAGGGGACTCACGATTCAATTTTTGGTCAAAACCCATAAAAAGGCAGCCTATATAATGGGAAAATATATCTGATAAGAAGTTAATCTTCAAATATATATAGAACTTGTAAAACTCAATAGCAAAAACAAAATACAGTAACCAAATTTAAAAATGAGCTAAGGACTTGAATAGACATTTCTCCAAAGAAGACACACAAATGTCCAACAGATATAGGAATAGGTGCTCAATATTATTAATTGTCAGGGAAATGTAAATCAAAACCACAGTGAGATATCACCTCACACCTAACAGATAGTTATTCTCAAAAAAAAAAAAAGTTACAAGTGTTGGCAAGGTTGTGGAGAAACTGAAACCCTTGTACATTGTTGGTGGGAATGCAAAATGGTGCGGCCTCTGTGGGAAACAGTACAGAGTTCCTCAAATAATTAAAAAAAAAAATTATCACATGACCCAGGCTATATATATTTCTGGGTATATATCCCAAAAAAGTCAAATCAGGATCTTGAAGAGATATCTGCATTCCTATGTTCATTGTAGCACTATTTAC
>NW_011910658.1:0-1453 GCF_000151845.1 Pteropus vampyrus | reverse complement strand
GGAGTAGGCAGGATGGGGTGAGAAGAGACAGGTGGAGAAAGAGCAGGAACATGGGACAACCTTCTCCATGGCCACCAAGGGCTTCGGCAGCACGATCGCACCATCTTTCTGAGACCATATAGTGTCGCGGGGAGCGTGAGAGATTCAGCAAGCGTTCTCCGGGATGGAAAGCTGTGCGTTTCCATTCGGTGAGCACACGACTCTGTTCGCTGCACAGCTCGAATGCCCGGCTGTTTTCGAGGAGTTCGCCGCGTCTGTACAGAGGGAACAACAGAATGATTATAGCCACAGCAGTGACATATGATTAGAACCCATCTGTAATTCTTAAAATTCACCGAAGAAAGTGGTTTTTCTCCGAAAGGAAGGTGGGTAGCCTTCCTCTGAAAGGAAAGGGAGGCGGACGCAAGCAGCTGGTTGGGGAGTCACCTGGTCTGGGGCCCACGGGATTTGAGGGGAGGGCACGCCAATCAAGAAAATGAACCAATAGGATGGAGAGTCTCTGGTGCCTGGAACAGCTGGGGCGGAGCGCAGGGCTTGGGGGGTTAAACAGCGAGTGAACAGGGGGAAAGTCCATGGGGAGGGAGGGAGAGGGAAACTGAGGAGGGGACGGGGGAGAACCCGACCCCTGGGTTCTCCCAGCTCCGGTGAAGGGCGCGTTGGGAGTGGGATCAGGTCAGGCTTAAGGAAAAGGTGGCATGCACTTGAACGAAGAAATACTGGCAGCCGAGGGCCCGCACCGGTCACCCCACACATTCTAGGAGTTGTCTAAAATTCCCCGTTTTCTTTTAATATTTGAGGAAAGAGTGGCTCAGAGAGGCTGTCGTGTCCGGGGTTCCAAAACCTGAGTAAGTGGTAGGAAACGGCTGCTGCTGGAAAGCTCTGAAGGAAGACAGTGCTTCGGGGTCTCCCTGTCCTTCGGCGGCGTTTTCCTGCCGGTTCAGGGGCTAGCCGAGTGGGGCGCGGCTCTGGGGGGGGGGGGGCGCCAGCCCCAGCCACCGAGCTGCCTCCGTCACGCCGCGGGTGCCAAGGAGAAGAGCTGGACATGCGGGAGGAGCAAAGACAAACCTTTGAAAGTCGCAAGCCACCTTTAAGGGGGAGCACTGCAGAGCGGACAGGGGGGCCCGGGCGGGGCCGGGGCCGCGTCCTGGGCGGAGAGGACGGAGGCGGCAGGGGCGGGACGGTCCCCCGGCGGGAAAGAGGAAGAACGTGCGCGGAGGCTGCGCGCTGCCCGCGGCGGGGCGGGGCCAGCGCGGTGTGGGGACAGGCCGAGCCCCCGCTCGAACCCCGCTCAGAAGCGGGCGGGGCTCGCGATGGCCGCAGACGTCTCTGCGGGTTGGTGCTTGAAAATCTTCAGCCTGGTCTGCTTCTTGCACTGGCCGGGTGAGTGGCGGCCTTCTCCCGAGCCCCAGCGGGGACTGGGCGCCGCCGCGCATGTCCGCGACGTGACCCCGGG
>NW_011910657.1:0-2555 GCF_000151845.1 Pteropus vampyrus | reverse complement strand
ATGGCATCACATGAAGCTGCCTATTCCATTGAAGTTCTGAAATTCATCATGTAAATAATTTCTATGTCTCTCTTTTGTAATAACAACAAAAAAAATGGTATCCAAACTAATGACACCTAGTGTCTCTTAAAATTTAGTTTCACTGTACTGATATAAACATTGCCACATAAAAATATATAAATAAATTATTTTTTAAAAAAGCATGAAGTACCTGGATAGATAAAATAACAGAACCTGATTATATGCTTCCTCCAAGAAATGCACTTAAGCTTTAAGGACACACATAGGTTGAAATTGAAAGGATGGACAAAGATAATCTAAGCAAGTGGAAACCAAAGGAAGCAGGGTTAGCTATATTATATCAAGTATCTTTTCCAACCACAGTGGTATGAAACTAGAATCAACAACAGGAAAAAAGCTGAAAAATTCACAAATGTGTGGAAATTAACATACTTCATACAACCAATGTGTCAAAGGATAAATCAAAAGGGAAAATTTTAAAAACACCTTGAAACAAACAAAAATGGAAATACAACATACCAAACCTATGGGATGCTACAAAGCATTTTGAAGAAAGAAATTTATAGCAATAAATGCCTACATTAATAAAAAAGAAATATTCAAATAAACCTAATTTTACATCTCAAGGAACTGAAAAAGAACAAAATGGGCTCAAAGTTAGCAGAAATAAGGAAATAACTAAGATTGGAGTTGCAATAAATGAGATAGCAACCAAAAAAAAGAGAGAGAGGGATTAATGACACTAAGAGCTGTTTTTTTAATAAAAAGATAAATAAAATTGGCAGATAGGTGAATTAACTAAAAAAAGAGAGAAAATTCAGATAAATAAAATCAGAAATGAAAGAGAAGACATTACAATTGATACAACCAAGATACAAGGGATTATATAAAAGACTACTGTGAACAATTATACACCAACAAATTATATATCCAAAAAGAAAAAAATAAACTACTAGAAATATACAACTTATCAGACTGAATCATGAACATATAGGAAATCTGAATAGACCACTGATGAGTAAGGAGGGTGAATCTATAATCAGAAAACTCCCAACGAAGAAATCCCCAAGACTCAATTTACCATTGGTAAATTTTACCAAACATTTAAAGAAAAGTTAATCAGTTCTCCTCAAATTTTTTTTAAAAATTAAGGGAAGGGAACACTCTCAAACTTATTTTACAAAGCCAGTATAACCCTGATACCAAAGCTGAACAAGGACACTAAAGAAAAGAAAACTACAGGGCAATATTCCTGATGAATATAAATGCAAAAATCCTCAACAAAATACTAGCAAACCACATTCAACAGTACATTAAAAGGATCATATACCATGATAAAATGGGATTTATCTCTGGATTACAAGAAGGGTTTAACATATGCAAATCAGTAAATATGATATATCACATTAATAAAAGAGATCACATGGTCATCTAAATAAATGCAGAAAAAGCATTGACAAAATATAACCTCCTTTCAGGGTAAAAACTCTCAATAAACTGAGTATAGAAGGACATACCTCAACATAAAAATAGCCAAATGTGACAAGTCTATAGCTAACATCATACTGACCAAAGGTTGAGAGCTTTTCATCTAAGAGCAGGACTAAGAAGACAAAGACCGACTCTCACTACTACTATTCAATATAGCACTGAAAGTCCTAGCCAGAGGAATCAAGCAAGAAAACAAAAGACATCCAAATCAGAAAGGAAAAGTAAAATTGTGTATATTGGCAGATGATATGAGTGTATATATAGAAAATCCTAAGGAATCCACCCAAAACTGTTAGAACTAATCAATGAATTCAATAAAGTTGTAAGATATAAAATCAATATATAGAAACTGGTTGTGTTTCTATACACTAACAAATTATGTGAAAATGAAATAGAGAAAACAATTTTATTCACAATAGCATGAAAACAATGAAGTAGTTTGAAAAATATTTAACCACAGAAGTGAAAAATGTGTACACTGGAAAGTAACTAAAAAACTTTGATGAAATTGAAGAAGGCATAAATAAATGGAGAGATAGTTCATATTCATGGATTAGAAGAATTAATATTATTAAAATATTCATATTACCCAAAGCCATCTATAGATTCAATACAATCCCTATGTATTGATTCCCAAGGCATTTTTCACAGGAATAGAAAAATAATCTTAAAATTTATGTGGAACCACACAAGACCCTGAATAGCTAAAACAATTTTCAGAAAAAAAGAACAAAGCTAGAGGCATCACACTTCCTGATTTCAAACTATACTACAAAGCTGTAGTAGCAAAACAGCATGATGGTAGCATAAAAACAGACACAGACAAAAAGGTACAGAATCAAGAGCCTAGAAATCCTCGCATATATGGTTAGCTAATATTTGACAAGGGAGACAAGAATACTCAATGAAGAATGGATAGTTTCTTCAAAAAAAACTAGAAAATCGCCGACAAAAGAGTAAAATTGGACCCCTATCTTACATCATTTACAAGAATCAACTTGATGTGTATCAAAGACTTAAACTTAAAACCTGAAACCATAAAA
>NW_011910656.1:0-1541 GCF_000151845.1 Pteropus vampyrus | reverse complement strand
AAGATGGAGGAGATAGGCTCTCTCTTACATCATTAATACAACTATTTGGAGGAGCAATAGCTATCAAAATTTTCAAGTTACATGCTCTTCCATCTAGCAATTCCAATCTAAAAAATTATCCTATAGGTAGGTGGTCTCAACCAAGTCACAGAAATGTATTTGGATTTTCATTCCAACATGTGGTAGCAGAAAACTGGAAGCAACGCAAATACTCTTTATTGAGAAAATTTAGAGAGAGATCTAAAGCAAATTAATTGAAAATGCAAGTTATAACAGTATATATCCAGTAAGATCATGATTCCTTTTAGATACATGTGTGTGCGTGTGTGTGTGTGTGTGTGTGTGTGTGTGTGTGTATGTGTGAGAAAGAGAGAGAGAGAGAGTAGCCTCTGAAGAGTAAGACCTGAGAAATTAGAATGGCAACCTTTACTTTACTTCTCTGTAGTATTTCACTTTATTTCTATGAGTGTTAATCTTTTAAATTTTATTTTATTAGTTTCAAGTATACTGTACATTGGTTATACCTTTCCTAGGTTTATAAAACTATCCCTCTAATATTTTTTTAAACTTTTTAAAAACGTAGTTAATTTAAATATATTCAGTTTTTAAGAGAACAGTTAGCAAATAAGGTTTTTTTTTAAAGGTAGGATTCTCCTGGGTTCTCAGCCTCTGCCCCTCTCACACTCCCACTCTGTAGGCTTATTCAGCTATCCCCATGCACTCACATTACACATCAATGATTCAACCCATTCTTCCTGCCATCTCCTATAGCTTAGGTCAGAAAAACCCAGTAAATCTTGACAAACTTCTTTTCCCTCATCATTCACATCCCAGTGGTCACCATGATTGATTCTACCCCACAAAAAGTCACATTCCTTTCTTCTCTGTTCTTCCTCAAGCATAACCTTTGTTATTCTCTAACCTATAATATTAAAGAGGCTTATAACTGGTCCCTGAATCCCTCATCTCTCCTCCTTATAACGAATCATCAGTGTCACCAGAGGTACCTCAAAAGCTTCTTATTGTTGCCTACTACTGTGGTATAAAATTTCAATCTTCAAATATTTATTATTAGTAAATATTTATGGAATACCTGTAATATACCTGGCACCATGTTAAATAAACTCTTAAGATATAATTGCTGAGTAGACACAGACTCAGCAATACTCTCCTGAGGTTTCTAGTCTATGGATACTTTACACGACAAGGTCCTATTCACCCTACTTCGTCTGTTCAGCCGCAGGTCTCACCACTCTCTTCACCCCATGAGAGTCCTCATTCTGTAGTAACACTACACTATTTACTGTTACAGATCCATCAATGTGTCTTAAAATGTGGTCTGCAGATAGGAACACATGTCTGGGAGGTGAGAAAGCTGAATTTTTAACATGTACCTCAAGTGATTCTTGTTACTTAGATCGCGTGTGTTTTCACCTTAGCATACCATTGTTCATGCAGTTCCCTCTACTTCTCTCCATCTTCTCTCTCCTGTACCTAAAATCCTCTTGTTTGCTTGACAAACTTCTGTCGGTCCTTCAAGA
>NW_011910655.1:0-2302 GCF_000151845.1 Pteropus vampyrus | reverse complement strand
TGAGAATTTATAAGTCAGTATATCAGTATTGAAAATTGAGATTTATACTTAAATGCTATATTTATAATTCTTATTATTTTAAGATATTTAATATATTTTAACTATTATAGTTTAAAACATATGATAATTTAAACATTTATTTTTACTAAGTAGTTTAATGCCCTTTTTCTCTGTGGTTTGAGGAGGTATTGAAGCTTCGTAAATATAAACCTACTAAAACTTCTCCAAAGTATTTTTTAAATTAAGTATTTTTAGATTATTGGAGAACTCATGTGATATCAGTTATCCTCTCTTTTTTAAAAAACTTTGTGGTTTTAGGAGGGAGTTATTTAATGTTTAAACAAAGGGATTCAATATATAAATCTAGATGCAAACAAGTACATACTGTTTTATTCCATGTATATGACATACAAGAACAGGAAATATTAATCAAAAGGAAGAGACAAGGGGAAGTCTTCAGGAGTAGTGTACATATTCTTTAATCTAGGAGGAGGTCACAGGGGTATAGCTGTGAACAAATTCATTAAGCTATGCACTCAGTATTAGAGCCCCTAGCTGTATATGTGTTATACAGTAATGAATGGCACAACATATACACTCACTCATTACACACAGGAAAAGTAATCTATTAAGTGAGACCAGGGTACAGAATGAACACTCTCTTCATGGTAAGTTTCAGTAAGATAAATTACATTTTCTTACAGTATAAACAGTTATCTTCATTTAAATGCATCAAGTGTTTAGAATTCATTGGACAATTAAAAATGAAGACATATACAATATACACAACAGGTGCTAAAACCAAGAGTTACATTCCCATTAAAGTCTTGTAAGAATTCTGTTTCCTTCCTGCCAATTGCTATCATTAAATATCCTCTGAAATAAGATAGGGGTCCCTATAACCTCCTGGGTGAGGATAGGGCCAAAATACTTTCGAAAGAAATGGTAAAGCTCTACCAGAGCTGAAGAAACAAAAGCATTTTAAACTTTATCATTAAGAAGATTCTATATCATAATAAATCAAGAAGTCCTATCCCTAAACAATATTCTGTCCCATAGAGTAAAGCCCTTTCTATTCTCTTATAGTGTTGTTTCTGCCCCCAAACAAAAATCATGGTTAAAAGTTAAAGCAATATATTTTATTTCACCTCGTGATATATATCCCATATAGGATGCATAAATGAATATTCTTATATTATTATTTTTGCTTCATATGTAAAGTAATTGTTTAGAAAGGATATTCTAGAGCAGTGTTTCTCAAGCTTTAATATTCATGCAGATCACCTGAGGAGCTTGTTAAAACACATTCTCCTGCAGTAGTGCTGGGGTGGGCTGAGATCCTGGATTTCTAACAAGTACCCAGGTGATGCTAAAGCTGCTGGTCCATAAGACCACACTATAAGTAATAGGACTTCAGTTTAGTTATATAGAAATGACTCCAGAGATTTACATAGAATTTGCGATATTTAATTATAATATATCTTCTTAATCATAGGAAGGAACTATCTTTTACAACAGTGCTTTGCGTATTTTAATGTGCATGTGGATTACCCGTGGATCTTGCTAAAATCAGATTCTGATCCTGATTCTGCAGTTCTAGGTTGGGGCCTGAGAGTTGACATTTCTAGCAAACACCCAAGGCTGCTGCTGCTGCTGGTCTATAGACTACACTTTGAGTAACAAGGTCTTAGGTTAAATGATATTTAGACTCACTGACAGTGATTAGCTTGTAAAAGTCAGGGGTGGGGGTGGGGAAGAGAATAGAAGGCAAAATGTTAGTCAAAGCACAAAGTACTGCTATCTTGAAAATAACAGAAGTTTTGAAATGGTAAAGCTCTATGCAGTGTTCATTCCTGGAGGAACAGCCCCAGACTTTTAACAGTACTACCACTTATTGTTTCTGTCTTAATGGCTCTTCAATTAGAAAGCTGTTTCAGTAATAGCATCTGCTTTATTAGAGCAATGGTTTTATTAAACTAATAACTGTTAGCATGAATACACCATTACTTTAAAGTATGTTTGTAATTTTGACACTAAATATATTCAGGTTTTATACAATTATTAGAAATTTTAACCTGATCATTTACCTCTCCTGCAGCTCTCTTCCTACCACATACGCTCTGTGAATTTGTGTCAGTATTTACAAAATTATTCATATTGATGCATGGTCTGTTTAGAAACTTGTGTTACCAGATCAGAGAGTAGTTAATTAATCTCTGCTTTCTACAGTCTGAATTAGTTCAATGTTTAGTGCTTCAATCAGAAGTAATTTGCTGTCTAATAAAGCATGACTTTGAGGGAG
>NW_011910654.1:0-2806 GCF_000151845.1 Pteropus vampyrus | reverse complement strand
TGAAACCAAGAACTGGTTCTTTGAAAAGATAAACAAAATTGACAAACCTTTAGCTAGATTTACCAAGAAAAAGAGAGAGAAGTTAAATGATTAAAATCAGAAATGAAAGAGGAGACATTACAACTGATACCACAGAAATGCAGAGATCATTAGAGACTTTTACAAAAGATTATATGCAACCTATAATAAATGGATAAAATACTAGAAATATACAACCTTCCATGACTGAATCATGAAGAAATAGAAAATCTGAATGGATCAATTACTAATAAGGAGATTAAATCAGTAATTAAAAAACCTCCCAACAAACAAAAGTCCAGGACCAGACAGCTTCACTGGTGAATTCTAGCAAACATTCAAAGAATTAATACCTATCTTCAAAGTCTTCCAAAAAAAAAAAACCAAAAAACCAGAAGAGTGAGGATGCTTCTAAACTCTTTACAAGGCCATCATTATCCTGACACCACAGACAAGGATGACACAAGAAAAGAAAATTGCAGGCCAATGTCCCTGTTAAACTCAGAGGCAAAAATCCTAAACAAAATATTTGCAAGCCAAATTCAACAATACATTAAAAAGATCATATATAATGATCAAGTGATATTTATTTCAGGGATGCAAGGATGGATCAACATTTGTAAATCAATCAACGTGATACACCACATTTAACAAAATCAAGGACAAAAATCATAGGATCATCTAAATAGATGCAGAAAACACATTTGACAAGATTTAACATCCATTTACGATAAAAAGTCACAACAAACTGGGTATCTCAATAAAGGCCATCTATGACAAGTCTACAGGTAACATCATACTCAATAGAGAAAAGCTGAAAACTTTTTCTCTGAGATCAGGAACAAGATAAAGAAGCCCACTCTTGCCACTTTTATTCAACAGTCCCAGGCAGAGAAATTAGGCAAGAAAAGGAAATAAAATGCATCCAAATTGGAAAGGAAGAAGTAAAACTGTTGCTAGTTGCAGACAACATGATATGATATGTAAAAAACTCTAAAGACTATACCAAAAAACTTTTAGAACTAATAAATGAATTCAGTAAAGTTTCAGGATGCAAAACCATTACACAAGAATCTGTTGCATTTCTATACACTAATAACAAATTATCAGAAAGAGAAATCAAGAAAACAATATATTTTAAATTACATCAAAAAGAATAAAATACCTAGGAATTATTGTAACAAAGGAGGTAAATAATCTGTACACAGAAAACCATAAGATGCTGATGGAAAAAAACTGAAGAAAACACAAAAGGATGGAAAAATATTCTGTGCTCATGTATTGGAAGAATTAATATTGTTAGAATGTCCATACTACCCAAAGCAATCTACAGATTCAATGCAATTCCTATCAAGATTCAATGGAATTTCTTTTTTTCACAGAAATAGAACAAACAATCCTAAAATTTGTATGGAACCGGAAAAGACTCCAAACAGCCAAAACAATCTTGAGCAAAAGGAACAAAGCTGGAGGTATCATGCTCCCTGATTTCATAACAAACATAATTTTGTAGTTACTACAAAACTACAAAGTAATCAAAACAGTATGGTATTGGCACTAAAACAGACACATAGATCAATGAAACAGAATCAAGTGCCATAAAATAAACCCATGGATATATATGGTCAATTAATTTACAACGAAGGAACCAAGTACATACAATGGGGAAGAGACAATCTATTCAATAAATGGTTTTGTGAAAACTGGACAACCAAATGCAAAATTGAAACTTGACCACCATAGATTAAAGACTAGAATGTAAGACCTGAAGCCATATATTCTTAGAAGAAAACATAGGCCATAAGCTCCTTGACATCAGTTTTGGCGATGATGTTTTGGATCTGGCTCCAAAAGCAAAGGCAACGAAATAAAAAATAAATAGTGGTACTACATCAACCTAAAAAGCTTCTACACAGCAAAAGAAACCATCAACAAAAAAAATGCAACCTACTGAATGGGGAAAAAATATTTGAAAATCATATATCTGATAAGGGTTTAATATCCAAAATGTATAAAGAATTTATACAACAACAACAACAACAAACCTCCCAAATTATCTGATTAAAAAATGGACAGAGGATCCGAATAGACATTTTTCTAAAGAAGACATACAAACGGCCAACAAGTGCATGAAATCTGCTCAATATTACTAATAGTCAGAGAAATGAAAATCAAAACCATAATGAGACACTACCTTATACCTGTTAGAATGGTTATTATTAAGAAAACAAGAAATAACAAGTGTCTGAGAGGATGTGGAGAAAAGAGAACTCTCGTGGGATTATTGGTGGGATTATAAAATGGTGCAAACACTATGGGAAATAGTACAGATGTTCCTAAAACAAAACAAAAAAACAAAAAACAAAAAAACAAAACCTAGATCCACCAACCTGGGTGTCCATCAATGGATGAATGGGTAAAGAGGTGGCACACGTATATAATGTAATAGTACTCTGCCATAAAATAAATAAATAAATAAATAAATAAATAAATAAATAAATGAAAGAAAGAAAGAAATCTTGCCATCTGCAACATGGATGGACCTAGAGGGTATTGTGCTGAGTAGAGTAAGTCAGATAAAGACCAATGCCATATAATTTCACTTACATGTGGAATCTAAAGAACAAAATAAAACAAACATAGATACAGAGAACATTTTGAGGCTTATCAGATGAAAGGAGAGTTTGGGGGGGGTGAAAAGGGGAAAAGATTAAGAAATACAAATTGTTGATTATAAAATAGTCATGGCAATGGTAAGTATAGCATATGGAATATAGAAAAAATATTA
>NW_011910653.1:0-2062 GCF_000151845.1 Pteropus vampyrus | reverse complement strand
TCTGGCTTCTGATTATTTTCTTGCTTTTTTTCCCCAATTCAATGATACACTTAAAAAAAAGATAACATAACATTTTATATTTGGTTCAGTGTTTTTAGTTCTTTTCAGAATGGATGTTGTTCAGTATATCTAAGTACTATCAGGTATGGATTCCTCAAAAATGTAATTTTCATTGAAGTGAATTTAATATTTAATTTGTTCCTAAGTAATTATCTTTGCATTGTTTTAAGTGGCTAAGATTACTATACAATGTCATTTTTATTTGGAGAATAAAATTTTTCTTCTAAATCAAAAGCTGGTGCCTACAGATCCTCTCAGGGTCTATAATTTATTCATTCTATGAAAGCCTTACAGCTTCTAGCACAGTACTGGGTATTTGATATGTATTCTCAAAATACTGAAGGATTGATTAACCTCTACTGACAAAATAGATAATATACATTTTTCTTTATTTGATTGTAGTAATCAAACTTTACCTGATTTACTTCTGGTTGTTATATTTTGTTTCTGTAGATTTTGAACACATCATTATTTGAACCATCTCCTCCAGGATATGAAAATGTTTCAAATGTTGTGCCACCTTATAACGCTTTCTCTCCACAAGGAATGCCAGAGGTAAAAATCCAATACAATAAAATAAAAATAACAGTCAGAACCCCATCATATATGCGAGCAATAATTAGAGATATATTAAGAGGTTTTTGATATAATCCAAATTCACCATTTTTCCACATTTATGAAGCTAGAATTTCTTAGTAGGAAAAAGAAATATTATTTTATGTTCATATCATTTTTTAAGATAACGTTTACTACAATGAGATGCGGAAATCCAAAATGTGTATTTATTGAAGAGAAATGCATATACTCGTGTAATCCAAACCGCATCAACATATAGAATATTACCATCACTTCAGAAAGAACCTTTATGCCCTTTTCAATCAGTTATACACACCCCGAGGCAACCATTTTTCTGAATATTTTTTGCCAAAATATATTTTGGTTAGCTTTGTCAATTCTAGAAATTCATATAAATGGAATTATATAACATGTAATCATTTGTGTCTATTGTCTTTCACTAAGCATAGAGTCTGAAATTCATGTTTTTTGTGTTTGTTTTTTTAAATTTGTTAAGTAATTTCCATTTTTACAAAAATACTGTATACCTTACTACTGTTATATAGCACTGATGAATTTTCAAAGAATTTGAATAAGAATATTATTGCCATTTTCAAATGAAGAGCATGAATGTTTACTTAGTAAAGCAGTGTGAATGACTGTCGTCTTAAATTTTACAGTCAATCCCTAGATTCTTGCACAGTACTTTGTTTTATATGTGAAAGCTAAATTTGAAAGAGTTGAATATAATTTATTAGCATCTTTTAAAAAATTCTATAATACTCAACATCAATTTCAGACATTGAGTTTAGGTGTCTCGGATATAGTCACAAGAAAATGCTATTGACAGTTGGGTATATTGAAGTATCATTCAATAGAGGTAAAATCTTGGGGTTTCATTGGAAACATCCTAAGTAAAAAATCTGCATTTAAATTTGAATTGATACTTAAAAATTTATCTTCACCAATCAGGACTTATTAGGATGATTTAATATCAGGTAATACCATATTTTTTAATAAGTAAGGTAAAAAAAGTCACATTTTTATTCTTTTCAAAAGTATTTTATTTATTAACTTATTTGTGATTTAAAAACTTTACAAACTTAGAATAGAAGAATGTTTTCTGTTGGTTGTATGAAATTTACCTCAAATGAATAATTAATATTATACTAAATGTTAAATTATTAGAAAAAGTCTTCCTAAAAATTAGAACACTTGTAATTATTTAATAAATTCATAATTTTATAATTGACATGAGATAGAAATAAAGCATATAACGATTGGAAATGAAGAGATAGTATATTTTAGAACTCAGGTGTAGTGAGATCACTTAGACTTATTCCTTGGGTTAAAGTACATTACTATCATGTGTTCATGTAAAATTCCTAACTTAATTATTTAATTGCTTTTCTTTCCCTTTCATTTCTCATTTCTCTTCTAATTCTCA
>NW_011910652.1:0-3084 GCF_000151845.1 Pteropus vampyrus | reverse complement strand
GGAAGGAAAGCTAGTAGGAATTTATTTTAATTCTTAGGTATGTATTTCCAGGTAGTCTTAGATAACATAAATTGATAATTAAAAGGTACTTTAATGAAGGCATCTATGATTATTATGGTCAAGCATTAACGTTTTATATATATTTACTTGCAATTGCTCTCCTAGTTTGTATATTATCCAGGCTTTGCTTGCTACTTGTCTTTTGGAAGATCTGCTTTTGGGAAATTTCATGGCTCATTAATAAATTCATCAAACAGTTTATATAGAAAAAATAAGTTATCAGAAATTCATAGCAGTCATTTTAAAATTTTTATTAGTAGCTCTGGTACAAGCAAGTAACAGCATTTTAGAAATAAAATATGGTATTATGTGAATATTACCCTGAAATTCAGCTTCACAATATTTTTTTTTCAAATTTATAAGATACATAATTGTTTATAACATGGTATGTGGGATTAAAAAATGTAGATATCAGCTTCACTCTATCTTATTTGGTTAAGGAGTTAAGAAGCACATATATATAAAGCAAGTAGATAGTTATTTCAAGACAAGATATTACATAAGCCCGTAAAGGATATAGTAGACAACTTTGCTTAGGATCTCCAAGACCAACCTAGTATATTTTCCATGAATTATTTTGACTTTGTTCAACAAAATGTTTACAATCATAGCATATGTAACATTTATACGTATAGCAATGGAACTTTGTTAGGCTTTGCACGATTGTGAATGTGGTAATTTTGATATTGGCTTAGTTTCTGAGTACTTTTTTTTTCTTAAAAAATCAAATAGCTACTGGTTGTTTTACCATAATATTGTAAAACTGCTTAGAACATATAGTTCTGTGAAGTGAAGACACTTCCCAATCACAAAAACTTTAGGATAAAAATATTACTAGAAAATAAGGTTTTTAGTAACTGTGATCTCAAGTTAAGGCAAAAAAAAACCAGACTGAGATGACGAAATCTAAGTCTAATTGTCAATGTAAGGGGAAAAAAAAAATTTTCTCTTAAGGGAATATTCATTTTATGTAATTCTACATTCTTATATTTGTCTTTGATGTGAAAGATCCTTTAAAACAATTTTAAACATTGTTGTTCTTGGTCAGTAAATTACTTCTAATATTCTACCAAAGGACGGAAAGAGTTTTTCTTTTGTACAATGTCTATTCCATTAAGATATTAAAAAATGCCACTATTGTAAGATATCTAATGGACACTAAAAGAGATTCTGTAAGACTAAGTCAAGTAAAGAAAGATTAAAGACAAGTCTGAATCCAATGTCACAAACAATAAACACAAATTAGGAAATTTAAATTGAACAGATTAGAATATACAATGAAAATAGAATGATGTTCAAAATAACTACAGAAAAAGGATAAAAATATTTTACATATATTTTTTTAATTGTAGAGAAGTTTAGAAGTTATAAAAATATTAAGACTTCCTGTACGCTTCACACATAGGATCCCCTATTGCTGAAATTACTGTTACATTTGTCACAACTAATGAACCATTTTTATTGAATAAAAATATTTTATTCAGATTTCCTTAGTTTTTGCCTCATGACATTTTTCTGTTCTAAGATTCCATACAGGATATTATATTCTATTTAGTTTCCTCAGGCTTTTCTAGATTACAAGAGGTTCTTAGATTTTCCTTTTATTTGACTACCTTGACAGTTTTGATGAATACTTGTCAAGTATATTCTAAAATGTATTTCACTTTGGGTTTGTTTGATGTTTTTCTCACAGCTGCACAGGTTTATGGATTTGAGGGGAAAGACCACAAATGTAAGTTGCCATTCTCATCATATCTTATCAAGTGTAGATGCTATTTACATGACTTATCCCTGAGGATAATTTTTATCAGCTGACAAAAGTAGTTTTTGTTATGTTTTTCCACCTGAAAGTTACTTTTTTTTCTTTCTTCTTTCCATAATGTACTCTTTAGTAGGAGTTACTATAGGCATCACACATGTAAGGGGTGGGATATTGTCCTCCACCTCTTTGAGGAGCCAGTAGCTACATAATTTATTTGTAATTCTTCTGAATGGGAGATTTGTCTACTCTCTCTCATATATTTATTTACTCAGTTATTTCAATCAGTCCAGCACATGGATATTTATTTTATAATTTGGGTTATAATCCAATGCTACAATATTTATTTTATTGCTCAAATTATACCAGTTTAGAACCACTGAGAGCTCTTTCAGTTGGTTACTCTGTCTCTCTGATATATCTCCAGTGTTTTGGTTTTTTTGATTACTGTCTTACTTTCTGGCATGACAAAAATACTTATTGATTCATCTTATATATTCCTTGTTTTAACCCTAGAGTCAATCATTCTTCTAAATACTCATCACCCTAGGTCATGCAGATTTTCTCCTATGTTTTCTTCTAGACATTTTACAGTTTGAAATTTTATATTTAGGTATCTGATCCATTTTTAATTAATCTTTGTGAGAATGTGAAGTCTGTGTATAAGACCATTGTTTATATGGTCACCCAATTGTTCCAGCACCACTTGTTGAAGACTGTCCTATCTCTATTGAATTGCCTTTGCATCTTTGTCAAAGAGCTAGTGACTATATTTGTGTGCGCTCTCTATATTCTTATTTTAAATAGTGTGCTCATCCTTTTGTCATTATCATAATGCTGTTATAACAGTTGATTGTTGAGATCAATTATAATCTTGAAATCTTGACATTGGGTTGAGTCTAGAAATCAAGTAATGTGATTCCTCCTATTTTGTACTTTTTCAGAATTGTGTTGTCTAATCTAAGTCTTTTGACTTCCACATAAAATTTAGAATCAATTTATAGATTCTTACCAATCTTGCTGGAATTTTGATTGAAATTATATTGAATGTATAGATAAATTTGGAAAGAATTGACAACAATATTGAGTCTTCCAATTCATGGATACAAAATATCTATTCATTTATTTAGATCTTCTTTGATTACTGTCATCAATGACTTGTAAATTTCCACATACAGATATAGAACATATTAATTAGATTTATTAATAAATCTATTTTAAATTGTAAATATATTTTATATGTGTTATATTTACATATATTTTAT
>NW_011910651.1:0-2889 GCF_000151845.1 Pteropus vampyrus | reverse complement strand
AAAATAATAAAGGGAGGATAGATGTAGGTACAGAAGAAATAAGAGAGACCATGAGTTGATAATAGTTGAAGCTGGTTGAGCATAGTGGAGGACATTATACTATTCTATCTTTTTTTGTTGTAAAATTTTTATAATAAAAAGTTAAACTTAAAAAATGTATCAAGTATTTAACAAAGAAATTGGAGAAGAGATAAATGGAATAAACTCAAAGAAACAAGAAAAAGAATAAATAAGTGCAGAAATCAAAGAAATAAAGAACTAAGAAAACAGAGAATATTAATAAAACCAAAACTGGTTTCTTGGGTTAAAAAGCTAGGCTTGTGAAAAGATTGATAAAAAAAGAAGATGCAACTGAACAACATGAAATATTAAAATGGGAATAACTGTAGAAAAGCAAATATTTTAAAAAGATAATCAATATGTTTGTTACCACATTGCCATGTCAAACTAACGGCTTATTTACCTTCCTCTGGAGCTTCAGCACAAGGAAAGGGTGTGATTCACAGAGCAGTCACTTGAAAGGAGGTCCCTCGCCCTACACTAATAATAATTATCCATGCTTACATCATCAGTTGCTTATGATTTTGTTTAATGGAGGACCAGTCTCCCTGGATTTAATGAGATTAAATTTCTTATTTATTCACTAAAGACCTTATATTGAGATACATTTACCAAAGTTGTGATTCTTTGTGTAATCCCTGAGAAGCCTACCTATCAGCCTTTCTTTGTAGTTGCATATGGTTTCTAACTAGTTATATACAATCAGCTCTTGCTATAAGTTCCTGGATGGCAGGGACTTGGTCTTGTCTACTTCTGTGTTCCAATCCATAAGAACACAGGCTTAACGAAAGTATACTGATAAGTTAGAACATCAGGTAAAATTTTTAAATATGTAAAAAAAAGACTCCATTAAATTAACACACAAACAAAATTGAGACGTTTAACGCTCAATAGACATTAAAGAAATTGAAGTGGCGATTTATATGCCCAAACTTGTTTCCCTTTATCCACAGGAAATACGTTTGTTTCAAGCTCCCCAGTGGATGCCTAAAACTTCAGATAGTTCTGAACCCTGTGTATACTATGTTCTTCCCTAAACATACATACCTATGATAAAGTTTAATTTATAACTTTGTCCTAGTAAAATAACAACAATAACTAATAATCAAATAGAACAATTATAACAACATGCCATAAAATTTATGTGACTGTTGGAGGGAAAAAAGAAATTGAAGTGGTAGTTGCATATCTTATTCTTCAGATATCAGGGTCTTGATGGTTGAAAAGATGAGTTCTAACAAAATTTCAAAGAACAGTGATTCCTATTATTTCATAAGTCGTTACAGAAAATTGAAAGAGTGAATCGAGCCTGGCATTACCATGAGTCTGAAACCAAATACAGAACTTCAGCTTCGGATCTGGAAAACTGCAAGAACGTTGCAATCTGCGCCTGCCTGTGAGAACCATCTGAGAAACCATGTTGTTTTTTCAAACCCAGCCGATTCCTGAGGATGCAAAGAAACCTAATGACAACAATTCTAGAAATGATGAGCCTTTCCTAGGAGAGAAGAGACCCACAGATGCTGTCATGCTGTCATCCTTGGTGAGCGGCAGCAGGAGAAAGAATCTGCTCTAGACCTGGGTAAAAAGAAATCCTCTGAAATTTTAACGCTTTAAAGCCCGAATGTGAGTTGCCACCATGGTCTGGAGTCCCTAGGATCCCCAAACAGGAGAGAGCAGCTGCCCCCGTCCTCTTCCCACAGGCCTTCACTGAAACTCAGGCAGGTGAGCTGAGAGACCGCCTGCAGGTGCAAGCATGAACGGCTTCTGTTTAACTACAGTCTCCACGGGCTCAGGCCCCATCCTACTGGCCCAGCAGAAGGAGCAACATTCCCTTTTTTGAGTGAATTATTTATTTATTCTCTATGGTTCTTTTATACACAGTGCCTAGCAATTGATCAAAATTTATGAGATATGAAAAGAGGCAAGAAAATTAGATCTATTTCTTAACAAAATGTGAGAGAAGAAAGCATCATAAAGAAAGGCGGGTTATTATACCAGGTGCTAAGTCTTAATATTATAGTAATTAGTCATTAAGCTATAAGAATAAGAACAGTGTCATGTTGGACAAAGAACAAAAATATTGATCAGTGAACACAATAGTGATTGCAGCATCCTATCCAGGATGGTAGAGTTTTTGTCTCCCAAGTCAACGATTATTACATGACATGTAGATACACAACCATCTCATACACAGTAATACAAGAAAACAGTCCACAGAGAAACTTAATGATCTTTCATTGCTCCTAAACCACATTCAGTGACCCCACTGCCTGACCTGGAAAATGCTGTATGTACCTCAAAAAAAGGCAGGGAGACCCAAATCATTGTTAATTAATCTTTGAATAATTAATAGGGCTGACTGTTCAGATCCCAGTAAACAGTCTTCAGGCCTTTTACGTTAAATGTTAATTAGAGCATCTCAGGCCCCACTAGTTAACTGAATTGGTAGTCAAGGAATGTAACATTTACTTTATTTTGACCACAATTCTAGAAGTGACGAGCTGGAGTTGGAGGAATGAGAACTACTTTCTGGGGATAGTTGTACTAAAACAGCATTCTTTGCCCTAGCAATGAGCAGGGCACATCATAAAAACACAATGGCATCCTGCTAAAGCTGAAAACTGCGCAATGAACCATGGCCTCTGCGTGCTACTGTGCTGTAACTTAAAGCTCTGGCAGAAACTTGTCATTATCTTCTTTGGGTCTCTTTTAGGTCCCTGAACCCAATTCCAACATGCAGAAGTTTTCCACATAAGGCCAAAGAGCAATTCTCAGATACTTGCTGGATGGTATCAATTCACTTCTGATAATATCTACCAGGAGGCA
>NW_011910650.1:0-2460 GCF_000151845.1 Pteropus vampyrus | reverse complement strand
ACTGTATATGAACGAGTCGTCCCTTGTTGAATGATGAAGGACTGAATGAATTGACAATGGCATGAACCACTGAATAAACGAGTGAACCAAAAAGTAAGGAATAAGTGAACAAAGTGATGAATGAAAGAATACATTCATGGGTGAGAGAATGAATGAACCAGTGAAAGAAAGAGTGAAGGAATAAAGAAATCACTGGCGGACTGAGCGAGGGACTGAGCTTCTCAATGAACGATGGAGTAAGGAAGGCATGGAAGTGTCATCAATGGAAGCAAAATGAATAAATTCAAGTGTTTAACAAATGAACACGGGATGAGCATGTGAATGAATGAATGAAAGAAGCAGTAAATAAGTGGGGGGACAAAACTAGTGCAAGAGGCAAATGAGTGGATATAAAAACAGAAAAAGCAATAAGCGAATGGATTTTGTACGAATGGATAAACTGGTAAATGGTGTGAGGGGTTCTTGTTGGACATGTGGGCAAGTAACTCCGAGGAAAGTGTCTCCACTCAGACACCTGGGGCCATCGTCTTGATGAATCAGTGTGTTCCTCTCAGAGAAGGTTTCTAAAGCAACTTCAATTTAGGTGTAATAAAAATATGATTGCACCAATATTGCCAATGCCATTGAGTATGCCGCTCGCTCCCTAGGATTAACTCTGGGTTCTGTGGGAAGAGCTAAATGGAATTGACTACATTGTTTTCCCAATTATGTTCCAGATAATTACCTATTATGTAGCAAACCCCCAGCATGATTTTAATAATTACTATTTAAACAACACATTTTCACCGGCTCCTTACAAATTAACCTTCGGGAGGTATAATTAACAACGACATGGGAAAGTTTGCTGTGTGGCCTAGGAATGAGGAATGGAGTTGCCACTGTCGCTGTGATTGTCCTGTGAGACCCTGAGGCCAGGTGATCCTGTGGACTGAGCTCAGGTTTGGGAAAACCTGGATCCAGGACGTCAGGCAAGTCACCCCCACATCTGGGCCTGGGTCACCTCCCCTCTGAAATGAAGATGGTTCTCCAAATTCCCAAACTCCCTGGGTTATTGGGGAGCCCTCGCTCTAGACTCAGTTCAGGGTCAGAGTTAGTCACACCCCACAATTGTGCCCCCAGAGCACGGGGCACGTCCCTCATCGCGGGGTAATGGGGTCTCCTCTTGGCGCATGTTTCTCCCCCACCAGACTGAGAGTGGGGACCGATCTGGCCCTCGGTGCAGGCTCAGCACCCAGCACAGTGCCTGCGCGCAGTAGGTGCTCAGTGCATGTCGGTTAAAGGAATTAACCTTATCACACATCGTGTGTTTAATAAACTGCCGTAATAAAGAAAAGATAGTTTGATAAATAGCCACTCACAAAGCACTCTGACATCACTCCAACTCCCGCCTCACGCCCAGGACATCGTCCTTTCATTTACTCCGTCGGTGTCTGCCTGACACGGCCCCTCGCCCCCTTCCGGTGTGCTGCTCTAACACCTGGGGGCCTGGAAGGTGTGGAAACAAGCTGGTACACTTGTGCATCAAGTAAGTGTCACTGGCTCTGATGTGGGGCTGAGGAGCTCAGCTCTGCACTAAAGTGCCTGAGGGAATAACGGGTCTCCAGGTGGCCGCACTGACCCTGACCCGGCACAACGTTGATGAAAGGTCAGCATATGGGCCTGACTCCCACAAGGACAATAGGAGGCGGAGACCGGCCAAGTGTCTAAGGAGTACCTAAAGGAGCTGGACAGAGAATCCAGGCCCCTGACGATGGACTCGATGCCGTCCCTACTGTCCATCCTGCTGACGAATGCTGCGTATCTGCACCTGTGGTTCCGGGACTTCTACCTGCCTCCAGAAGAGAGGAAGAGTTGGAGAAGGACAGATCGTCCAAGAGAGAGGCAGGACTCCTCTTCTTAAGTTTGCTACGTTCTTTAAATTGTCCTCGATCATCACAAATCGCCTTAGAGGAAGAAGTTATTAAAAAAAAAAAGAGAGAGAGAGAAATAGAGGGGACTCCTTTGAAATGAGATCAAGTTTCCTTTCACACAATTAGACATGGGCATTTAAAAATGCCCATTCACACTTTTAGAGTAGATCCTTCAATAACTAAGTGACTGGAGGTTTCTAGCTCTTTGAGTGGTATAGGAATCCTGGCTCCTCAGAGCAGTCTGCCCTTCATAGGCCAACCAACGAATCCTCACTCTGAGCGCCAGGTCACAGGGACCTTTTCATCTCCCTTTTAAATAGATGAGGGAAATCAAGACAGAATCCCCAGAGGGATACAGAGATGATTAAAGGGGAAGAGCCAACTGGTCCCACTGAGGGAAGAAAGGAAGATGGCACAATGGCATTTGTAATTATCTGAATTAATTAATAATAAGTATCAGAAGTCATATGGATTGAGAGATTTCTATGTACCAGGCACTGTTCAGTGTATTAACTTATTTAATCCTCACAACAAGCTCATGAAGTGAGTA
>NW_011910649.1:0-1702 GCF_000151845.1 Pteropus vampyrus | reverse complement strand
AGAAAAAGGTTAAAATTTAAAAAGTATAAAAGGGGTTATGATGAAATAAATATAGGAAGGATTTTGGAGTAATGAAGAGAAATAATTCAGGAGTAGTGAGCTATGGAACCAAAATCTGTGAGAACTTTCTTAACTGATTTCCCTGTGTCAATATTTTATTTCTTTTCCCCCTTTTATCTCAGGTATATGGGATGTTCCCATTCTGGTATGGTCACTACCCCTATCAGGTGGCTGAATATGATGAGTGTCCAGTGTCTGGCCCTGGGGACCTCCCTCAACCCCTCTTTGTTCCAGTGCCTGAAGAACGTTGGAGCATGCATTCAATGATGTGGAGGCCTTGGTTCTCGAAAGGCATAGACCTTTTCGGTTTTTTCCAGGTGGATTTCTTACCCCTCCTTTTTTTTTTTTTCTTTCCTTATAGAAACAGTGATAGTGGGAAGAGGGAGGGGAGAAAAGTCCATATCTCAAAAGGCAGAGAGAGGCACATGGGCACTGACAGGGATAAAATTCTTGAAAGAAACTCCTGATAGGAAAGGTAGCTTCTCTTGGTTGTAATACATGAAGAAAATGCCCAGTTGCATTGGAAGAGGAACCACTGTGAGAGGCTATATGTATACCTAGCCTTCCCCTCTGCGTGATACCCAAATATTGATTTCCATGGGATCAGTCAAGAAAAGAAACGAGAAAAGGTAGGCCAGCAGTCTCTTATCATTACTGTAAAAAATATTGCACCTATTTTATGAGCAAAAGTTTGAGATGCTGTGACCCAAGTCTGACCAGGAAGGTCAGGAACCATGTCTTGCTCATCTTTGTATTTTCTCTAATGCCTGATTCTTCATACTACTCAGCGTATTTTTGTTGAATTGATTGAGCTGATATGGTCCTTGGCCTCAGAAAGTTTAGAATCTAAATCACATAATCAAGACACAGTGACTAATATTGGAAAGAAGCATTAAACATATTTAATAATGAAATAAGTTTAATTGAAAGCCTTTCACACTAGAACAGAAGTAAACCAATCTTGGTGGCTGACTATTGGGTGACAGCCACTAGTCTCACCATTAATAGGAAAAGTATATCTTGGTTCAACCTTTTGAGGGTGGAATTCCTAGGCAGTAACCCTTGTAGTAAGAGAGGGGACTTAACATTTTCTCTCCTCTCTTTGGTACGGATCAGGACATGGGCCTGAAAATACTGTCCAATGCCAAAATCAAGAAGCCAGTAGACTGCAGTCACCAGTCTTTAAAATACAGTGCTGTGATGGGTGGAGGTAAGTTACCTCTGTGGCTTGTGGAGTCACCGATCAATTTAGAATTAAGGATCTCTGAAAGCTCCCTCTTGGCTTCCTGTTCTTGCCCTGAGCCTCTAGCTTCAGAATGAGAATAGGTTGTGGGTCATAGATGCAGGCAGTTTCTCAAGGACTCTCTCTCTCTCTCTCTCTCTCTCTCTCTCTGTCTCTGTCTCTCTCTGTCTCTGTCTCTGTCTCTCTCTCTGTCTCTGTCTCTCTCTCTCTGTCTCTCTCTCTGTCTCTGTCTCTGTCTCTCTCTCTCTCTCTCTCTCTCTCTCCCTCCTCCCCACCTCGCCTTCTCCTTCACCCTGGAGAGGATTTTTGAAGTCTGAAGGCCTTACCTATTCATCTCTTGGCCAAATCTCTTTATCTGTCACTGGCCTTGTGATGAATGGTCTCTTCAACTCAATTTAT
>NW_011910648.1:0-1628 GCF_000151845.1 Pteropus vampyrus | reverse complement strand
AGGAACTTTCTGGGAGATGAGCACTAAATTCCTTTCTTCTCCATCCAGAGGAACAGTGAAGAGTTTGGATGCTTGCAATGTGACCACTTCAGCACCAATATAGCCCCCCTGCATTCCTACCTTGCCTCTCACCAAATAAAGCCAGAAGGACCATAAAGAAGAAATAGCTTTAGTGACGGAGACTCAAACTCTGAGGCAGTGTCCTTCAGGTGCTCCATTCCTCAAGCCCCACTTTCCATCAGCCCCCTAAGGTACCTCTTGCCCACAATCACCACACCCCTCCCCCACCTGTTAATCTCTTCATTAACTATACCATTAATCCTGTGGGCACCTACCCAATGTCAAGTCCATCCTCAAAGCTCTCAATCAGATTCAATTCAGTGAATATTTATGAATAATACAGAAACAAATCCAATATAGTCCCTGACCTCGACCAGCTCCTGATCTTTTAGGGGAAATGCACTCCTCCGTCTACATTTAAAACAGTATGTGGTAAGGGAAGCACTGTAGTACAGTGGTTAAGAGTTTGAGGTTTTCAATCAGAAAAGTATGTGACTTTGGGAAAGTGACATTAGTTTACATAAGAATTGGTTTTCTCAACTCTAAAATAGGAATAAGATTAGAATCTACTTTACGAAGTGTTTGTAATCATCTATTTTTTTTTAAAAAAACTAAGTAACTGTCATTTATTATGTAGTTACTATCTGCCAAGCACTCTACCACTTGTTTTGTCTTGTTTAAGTCAAGGCTTACAAGTAAAAGCTTACTTGCCTTTATAGTTAAGGCTGGGGATGATGGTGGCTTGAATCAAGGCAATGACTTAGGGAAGGAGAGATGGATTTAGGAGTCAGTAACTGATTTTTGGGGAGACTGAGTTAAGCATGATGTCCAATGTGTAAGCATGGGCCCCTGAGTAGGTACTAGTGCCATTTATCATGAGAGGGAACCTAGAAGAGGAGAGGTTTTAAAAAGGTAGTGAATTTAGTTCAAACATAATGTCTTGAGGCATCTTTGGAACACTCAAATAGAAATGTTCATCAGACAGTGTGTATATGGGCCCAAAGTCAAGAATAGAGATAGAGTCTTTTGAAGCATCAATTTATAGATGATAGCTGAAAGCATTCATATGGCTATGATTTCCCAAGTAGAGTCAGAAAAATAAAAGAAACTATGATATTTAAAGGATGACTAGAGAAGGGGAAGCCTATAAAGGAGATAGAAAATTTTTTTAAATATTTGGAAACCTTTTTAATGTTATTGATTCTTGCACCCCACACCTACCTTCTGGATTTAATGTCTTTCTTGCCCAAGTACATCCTTTAATAATTCTTTCAGCAAGATCTGTCTTTGTTTTTATTTGATCGAAATAACTTTCTTTTGTCTTTGCCTTTCTGTGATAGGCCAACTAGGTATAGAACTCTAAACAGACAGTTGTTTTCTCCCACACTTTGATGATATTATGCCATTGCCTCACATTTCTATGTGTTTGGATGAAAAAGCCAACACAGTCTGACATCTTAAGCAGAAATGCTCTGAAGAAATTACTACAAAGGCATGATAAGAACATGGAGACAATGATTTCCCAGAAGACAATAGAGAACAATGTTTCAAGATAGTGTATTATATCA
>NW_011910647.1:0-2143 GCF_000151845.1 Pteropus vampyrus | reverse complement strand
TGTAAACTATTATTACTTCGTATTTTCTATTTTTGATGTTATCTGTTTACTTTTTATATGAATCATGACACATTTTTCACAAATTTCCACTGACCACGCAACACACACACACACACACACACACACGCAAAAAACTAAGTAAGCAAATGACTTATTCTTTCATTCTTTTTACTGTTGTTTATTAGGATGCTTTATTTGAAGAGAGAGGGAATGATAGGTTTACCACTTCATTTGTTCATACATTCTGTCAAATATTTA
Source organism: Pteropus vampyrus (assembly GCF_000151845.1). NCBI lineage: Eukaryota > Metazoa > Chordata > Mammalia > Chiroptera > Pteropodidae > Pteropus > Pteropus vampyrus. The sequence continues at coordinate 1,885 of NW_011910647.1, read as the reverse complement.
TTAGGAACATTTTGTATGTCTGGGTTTTCTGGAGACACCCCAATATAAAAAACATTAGGCAGACTGCCTTCTTGAAGGTTATATTTTGGTGGGGGGTAGAAAATAAATAGAGTTGGTCAGAAGATAAGTGCTACGGAGAAGAATGTAACACAAGAAAGGGGAAAGAGTGTGTGGGTGTGAGTGGTGGTTATTTTTTTTTATTTAATAAGACGGTAGAGTCTTCTCTATTGGAGTTCCATTTGAACAGACACCCGAAAGAAGCGAAGAAGTCATACACTGGCAGAGGGAGTTCCAGGAAGAGGTGGAGCATACTTGACTTATTTGAGAACAACAAGGAGCGAAGTAAAGTGTCGGAAAAATAGAGTAGTAGGAGATAAAGTTTAAAAAGTTACGGCAGAAATACGAAGGATCATACAGGAATACTATGAAAAAATATATAACGCCAAATTTAATAACCTAGAAGAAATTGACAAGTTCTAAGAAAGATACAACCTTCCTAGACTGAATCAAGAAGAACTGGAAAATCTAAATAGACTGATCAGCAGTATGGAAATCGAAACAATCATCAAAGACCTACCAAAAAGTAGAAGTCCAGGACCAGATGGCCTCACAGTGAATTCTACCAAATATTTAGAGAAGATTTAATACCTGTTCTCAAACTCTTCCAAAAAATCGAAGAGGAGACAATACTTCCTAACTCATTTTATGAGGCCAATATCACCCTGATACCCAAATGTGGTAAAGATAACACACACAAAATATCTCTCATGAACGGAGATGCAAAAATCTCAAATAAGATACTAGCGAACCAAATACAGCAACATATGAAAAATATACACCACGATCAAGTGAGCTTCATCCCAGGGGCATAGGGATGGATGGTTTAACATAAGCAAATTGATAAATGTGATACACCACATAAACAAATTAAAAAATAAGAATCATATGATCATATTTATATATGCACAAAAAACCTTCAAGATACAGCATCCATATATGATCAAAACGCTTAACAAAATTTGTGTAGAAGGAAAGTACCTTAACGTAATAAAGGCCATGTATGACAAACATTCAGCCAACATTATACTTAATGGTGAAAAACTAAAAACCTTCCCTCTAAGACCAGGAACAAGGCAAGGCTGTCCACTATCGCCACTGTTATTCAGTATAACATTGGAGGTCCTAGCGAGTGTAATCAGACGAGAGAAAGATATAAAAGGCATCCAAAGAGGGAATGAAAACAATCAAACTGTCACTATTTGCTATACAGAAAGCCTTAAAGACTCCACAATAACACTACTAGAAACAATAAGCAAATGCAGTCAAGTTTCTGGATACAAAATAAATGTTCAAAAGCCGATAGCGTTCCTATACTCTAATAATGAAGTGTCAGGAAAAAAAAGTGGAAAAATAATTCCTTTTGCAATTACAACAAAAAGAATAAAATACCTAGAAATAAATCTAATGAAACATGTGGAGGACCCAAGTAAGAAGAAGACTATAAGACCCTATTAAATGAAATTGAAAAAGACACAAAGAAATGGAAATATATTCCATGTTCTTGGATTGGAAGAATCAACATAGTTAAAATGACCGTATTACCTAAGGCAATATACAGATTTAATGCAATCCCCATCAAATCCCATTGGCATTTTTTAAAGAAACCCTCTGCTGGGTATTTACCCCAAAGACTTATCCAAAGTACCGGAAAGAAGGTATAATAAAACCCATATCCAAAGAGATATTTGCACATCGATGTTCATAGCAGCATTATTCACAGTGGCCAGGACGTGGAAGCAACCGAAGTGTCCTATGATAGATGATTGGCTAAAGAAGCTGTGGCACATATATACAATGGAATATTACTCAGCCATAAGAAGAGATG
>NW_011910646.1:0-4555 GCF_000151845.1 Pteropus vampyrus | reverse complement strand
TTTTTTTTTTTTGGCTGTTGTCATCTAAGCTGCTAATAAATGTGTTGAGATGGACAGAATTGGTGATAGAACTCAACGGCACATGTCTAGAAATCATCCTATAGGTTGAAATTAGCAACATAATTATAGTAATAGCTTTTTTGGCTGCTTCTCTCTCTCTAATCAACACCGGTCTTTTGAGATGGTTGTTGTTGTTGTTATTTTTCTGATGAGGAAGTGGAACCACAGAGAGGTTAAGTATGTGACCCAAGGATTCACAGGCTCTAAATAAATAGCCGTCAGTATTTGAATTCCATCTTTTATTCAAATCAAGAAATTCTCCACCATTCTGAGAGTATAAGTGATTTTGTCCAAGGGCTTGCCGAAATCAATGAGTACCAAATCCTTACCAGTTTCCTGATCTGCTCTTCCAGTAACTCTATTTAATAAAGAAATGAGGTTAGTTTGGGTGAATTTGTTCCAAACAATCCCATGCTAGTTTGTGATAATAAGAAATATGGATAATAGTGATAGTAACAGTCCTCACATTTGTGGCAGGTTCTGAGCTAAACTCTTCCCATGCATTATTTGATTGTCTTGCTTTCTCGTTGTTCACAAGCTATTTACCAGTGTATTGCCGAATTCTTTTGGGGGTTGACAATAAGCTCACTAGTTATCATTCTAGAAACATCTTTTTTTGAAATTGGGATATTTGCTCAGGTTTCTAAGGTCTCTGATTTTATCCTCAGTTTCTTACAAGCTGCTGATTTGGATGTTCCTTCAGTGCTGAGTCTAAATGAGCATTGATTTCGAGAGGTAGACACTGGGGTCAAGTCCAGTTCTGCTCCAGCTTTTCAGCTGTGGGACTACCAGCAAATCACTCAAACTTCTTAAGATATGGTCTCCTTGTCTTTGAAATGGGAACAATAATCCAAACCTAGACTATTTCAAGGGATGTCGAGGTTGCTCATATGAGAGAACGTTTATGTAAAAGTGCTTCTCGGACTTCGAAGTTCCGGACATAGTTGAGCCATTTTTATTAGTTAAAATGATTAAGTATTCCCTTTTACGTACTCTGCTATATGGGTTTCACTTTTCACAGAATTCGTCTTACGCTTATTAAGTTACTTTACGTATTTATAAGACACACGGAGACGTAGCTGACTATTGGTCACCAGACCTAGAAAGAGGTACCCACCTGTCCTATTCCCCACTGATTTGTGCTTGAAGTAGAAGAAGTGGAATTGCAGACCCATGGGAAGAGAGGGCATCTTTTTAGAAGAGGTCGGCAGAAGTCCTACAAGAAGCAAGCCGCATCCATCCTGGAAGGAGCGGGCCGTACGCATTGATTTTCAGCTTCTTCTCTGTCTTTCCTCCCTCCCCCAATGTCAGCAGGGTGCCTAGTGCCCCTGCAGTTTCTTCTGGGGTGACTGTGGGAGGGGGGGTTGCCTATCCAGAGCAACCAGCTTTTTACTTCTCCGGCACCAGCAGCCTTCTTTTCTCATCGGGCAAACTGAGGCACAAAAGAATGGGCAAGGACTTCCGTGGCGTCATGACACCAGCAGAGCCAGAAGCTGCCCTATTCTATCGCCCGTGTTGACTCTTGGAAAATGTAGCCTCTGGATTGTTAGCTGTAGGAGGACAGGAGGACCAAGGCCCTCTTGTTTGTCATTACGTCATAACTTCTCACGTTGCCCGGCAGCCGATACATGTGAAACTACGTGCAGGAACGAAGGAACAAATGAGAGGGAATTCTTTTCCGTGGGAACTGTGGCCCCTGTCAGTCTGAACTTGCAGCCCTTAAGCTTTGTGAAGAGGATGCCCAGGAAGACTTCATCGGAAGAGTCCTACCAATCTTCACATCTTACACCATCAGGAACAATGGAAAGGTCCCAGGGTTAGTGGAAACGCGGGCCTAGACTAGCAAGTGGTTTTGGAGTGACGTCGGTGTGCTTGGTTCTTCAGCTGCTGTCACCAGTGAAGGACACTGCAGTAGTGTCCGACTACTGGAGTGGCCCAGAGCATTCTCTTACTGGATATCTTGCAGTGTGGCATCAACGCCCCGTAATACTGCTGATCCCACAACCGTGAATTTTCGTACGTTTTCATTCCACGATATCCCTGAGAGGTCCCCCTCATGTCCCCATAACAGCCACCTCTAAAGTCAGCATATAAATAAGAAGCAAAAATTCAGGCTCCCATAACGATCACAGCGGATCTTGACCGCTGGAGGGGGAGCACGCGTGAGCAGCGGGACAGGCGGCGGAGCAGCTGGCTCACCTCCCCTGGGCAGCTCCCCTGGGAACCTCTGCGGGCACCGGTCTTTCGAATGTCCTGCTTCCCCTAACGGTACAAGCACCCTCTCCCCCGAAGAGGGGTCACCCCAAACTGCAGGTCCACTCCCTATAATAGTGCCTTGGCTTGGAGGGCGCATGTGCTCAGGCCGCATTTTGAGGGTAGTGGGAAAAAGTGGGGCGGGGTGGGGCGGAGAGGCGCTGCGGTCGTATTGGGGTTCCTCGTTCTGAGGGGCTCAGATTCCTAATCATGAGAATGGGGGCCAGAATGTGTGTGCCGCTGCTAGCTGCAAAGGGGCGTAAAACGAGAATTTGGAGGGAGAACCGGAGACAACTCGCAAGTTCACAGCCTTTGTCACAGTTCGCACAGAGTAACTGTCTCCTCTCATTTCTTTTAAATGCATCAGAGACGTCAAGGCCAGCAGGCGAGGAGCGTCACGCGCCGTGAGAACAGGAGATCTGGAAGAAGGGGCCTTGGCCAGGGCTGGGGGCGGTCGGGGTGTCAGCATTCCCGCCACTCTCTTCCCTGCGACCCTGATTGTTGGCTTCTGGGAGGCCCAGCCTGTCACCCTTAAGCAGGGCTCTTCCGACAGTGCCACGCAGGGGACCCCAATTATGAGTTGCTAATAGCACATGTGGTGGAGTCGGTGGAGAGGGCCGCCCAGAGGCCTCTGCTGTGCTCAGAAGCACCTCTTGATCTTTCTTTACAGCCTTCATTTTCCCCTCTGGAAAATTACACCAGCACCTCTGACCTCACTGCGGTCACCCTTTGCCATACAGTGACCGGCTCAATTCTTTTTGACAGCTTCAGACATTTTAATAGTCCTTCTGCCGAGGAGGAGCAGGCTCGTCCCGTCGGCGTGCTGAGTATTCTGGGGAGATGGCGATAATGAACTCCCTTCATCCCAGTTACTGCCACCGAGTTCAGAACCTCATTACTCCACGGCAGGACTGTGGCAGAATCTTCTCCTTGCACCTCTGCCCAGGTGTCTCTCCTTTCTCAGCCACTGCTGGACAACCTTGTCAAACATGGCTCTGCTCATGTTGTTCCTCATGCTCGAGAACCACCCTCCCTGGCTCCCCATACCCGGGAGTGGGCAGAGCTGGCTTAGCAGCATTTCGGAGGGAAAGGGCTAAGGGTGTCTTCAGAGAGTGAGGTGGAGGCTGAAAGGGATAATGCCATCTGACCCTGTTGTAACCAGAGGTTAGGGTCCCAGACAAGGTTCACATTGGTCCCGCTTTTAAATTCAGTCCTGGTTGTTGAAATGGGCACTGCCTTTGAAGAGGCAGAAAGGCGCGGTTCCAGATGAAATCGTTCGGGGTAACTAGAGTCTGGCGTAAAGAAAAGGTCCAGGGAAAGGAGGGAAGAGATGGGGACGTGAGCTGAGAGAAGAGAACAGCTCCAGGAGCGTGCGATGCTCATCTCTGCCAGTCTTGCAGCTGCGTTGAGAGGGGGTTACTTTGTCTAACTCCAAGGTCAGGGCTGGGCCGCCTCGGAAGAATGTGAGCTGCCCATCCCCGCAGGGGTCCAAACCGGCTGGACCGATCTTAGCCCGGAAACACTGTGCGGTGGCTCCGAGTTTGGGCTTGATGTTTTCCAAGATCATTCTAGTCACTTTCTTGCAACATGCGTTGCCATGGACTGAATGTTTGTGTCCCCAGATTAATGTGTTGAAACCTAACCCCAATGTGCTGATATTTGGAGGTGGGCCTTTGGGAAGTGGTTAGTGAATGGTGTTAGTGCCCTTAAAAAGGCCCAGAGAGCCCCCCCCGCGCCTTCTGCCACATGAGGACACAGTGAGAAAACAGCATCTAGACACCGAATCTGCCAACACCTCGGCCTTAGACTTCTCAGTCTCTCGAACTGTGAGAAACAAATTTCTGTGTTTTTTAGCCCCCACCCAGTCGGTCTACGGTATTTTTGTTACAGCAGCCCAAACGGACTGAGACATACCTTTCTCTGCATTGCACTGGGACTATGCAGGCCTCGCCCTCAGAGAACTCAGTCGAGTAGGTACAACAGATAAGAAAACTGAATTATAAGATAGGAGATTGGAAGAAAGGGTGACTCGGGAAGGCTTCCCGGAGGAGGTACACATGGAACAGAGTCTTGGGGGAACGGGTCATTACCTAAACGAGGAAAGGTGCGCACGAAAGTGCCGCAGCGTGAGGACCTGTAGGAAACCACACGGGGGACTGAGGAGCAGCGGGGAGGCCTGGGAAGAGGCCGGAAGACCAGATGGGAGCTGGATCATGGCGGCGCTCTGAAATCAGCGTGGAGG